>NC_089754.1:16670302-16722802 GCF_040412425.1 Macrobrachium rosenbergii
ATCTCTTGTACATATTACTTTCGAATTCATCTTCGTTACTGAGGGACCAAAATCAGCTCATTTGATATTTGAGAGGTTGAAATTAATCCACAAATAGCCCGTCAAATTCATATTGTTTTATATATTACAGTATGGTTACAGTATACATTAACACAGTATACATAGGCATGTCTTTACATAAACATAATCCCTCTAAACTGACAGTTTATACGTCTTGCTCTAGTTACTGGCTACTCAAAAACAGTACCTTGGGAATAACTTAACGTGAAGAAGATAGTGTACAGTTTCACTTATTATGCCCAGGATTCGAACCTATACCGGTCTGGGTTGTTACATGGATGCTGCTCAACCCTCGACAGAAATGAAAATTGATTTTGACCGTTGTACATATTCCTTTCAAAGTCAGGTTTTGGCCTTTAAAGAAGTAATCAGGCCATCTCTACGATGATAACTCTGTACGAAGTGCGAATCAAGGGTCTATATGTCTAATAGTATTTCAATATTTTGCACTTGCACCTGCAAATATAAAGCCAAACAATCCATGAACATCGATTTTCAGTTCGTCGAGAAGTCCCTCATGAAAATTGTGAGTAAACCCTTCCAGACAGACTTTTATAACAACAAAAGATTCAGGATTACAATATTTCCATATCTTACAAAAGATAATTTTTTGGTCCAATCAGTATCAAAATATACAAAACGACTTAGTAAAACTGGGAGGCACTCCAGAAAATAAAAAATGAATTGCAAAATGACAACGTTCAGTTACATCGTTAATATTTAATAAACTTGACCCACACCTACATATAAAATCCATGACCACAAAGTACTAACAGGAGCTGTCAAGTGTAATGTGTAACATCTTAGTACTCTCGCATTATGTTATTGATGATTTTGCAAACCACAAGGCCTGATGGGTTATGGACAATTGAGGCCCTTAGTTATCTCCTAAAGTGCCCTTATAAAAGGGCAAATATATTGGCTTTGTACTGTCTTGTTTCCTTGGGAACAGCAGTCATTGGTATTGTCAAAATTACTGTCCATCCATTTACCGTAGGTATAGATTACAGCTTGAAAGTAGAGGACGACCATGCCCAAAATGATAAACAACGATGAGGACTGAAGTAGTTTCAATGATGAGGTTTCTGCTCTTGAGGCCATCTCCCCCCCAACTCCCCCCCCCTCGCACCTCATAGATACAAGACCACCGAGAAACATCACAGTACAGTCGTGCGACAAGGGATTCAAGAGTGCCATGTGAAAGGCTCTGATAATATTACATGTTTAAATGGAAGCGCTTACTTTCTGTAACGCAATAACTATAAAAATAGTAAGGCAAAGAATACTTGCTAAACGAAACTCCAACAATAATAGCCTAGATGTAAGTGTAGGTATAAAATTTTGCCATAGTAACTACTCGTCCACTTGCTACAAGATTGATAGAAAAAAAGTAAAAAACATTAAATGTTGTATCTTCCGTCACATCAAACTAATGTGACGACAGTAACCTCCAATTGCCGTATATTACAAGAACAAAAACGCGGCTTAGCGTTCATAAACCCCTTCCCTCGCTGGTAGAATGACGACGCTCATGGAAGAGAATCATGCACCAATTCACCTACCTCACGAGAACAGCAGGACTCATTCTCAAACTGGAATAATTCCATCCTAACTCACTCTATGTCTGGCATGTTTTATACAATTAGGTGCAATTAAAATCTATTTTGGAACATCCATAAAACCAACCTTCGATGCCAACACGTGAAGGCACCGTAATACTAGACCAAGAAAAGCTATCGTTATTTGGTAAAAATAGAATCCGTTTACGTCGTTACCTAAAGACCCATAATCAACATGCAAATCACCACAAAGACCGCTCGTCATCGAGAGATTACCGTTGCTTATCTTTCTGCAAATACAATTCCTTATCGTCCAATGAATACCCTGAATGTAGTGCATGCTTTCCAGCTGACTAATGAATGGCCCCTCCTACCTGAATTGGAGTCATTGTGGGCTGAAGACGCAGTCCAAACTTTGTGAAGAAAAAAAAGAAAAAACTCATTTTAGAAAGCAAATACAGCATTCAGTGGAACATAACCAGTATGATGCCTGTTCTCTGCTAAACCTAGTTTCGTATAAGAACATGAAATTACTGAAAAAGCACTGAACAATTTCTTGTTGATTTAAGAGTCTCTAATTAAGTAACGAGTACTTTATCAATTATCTTCTGTACCCATCCACTTCGCTTAAGCCGGTTATATCCAAGTCGTCTTCTCTTGCTTGTCCGTTTGCGGAGTCAAAAAGGATGAAAATACAGCAATGATATTAATAAGTGAATATATAACTGGAATTTGGTATCTTCATAAAGTAATGCCCTTAGCAGATGAATTAAGTATGATTTCATTTATAAAAAGTAGAATGTTCAAAACAAGATTTATATTGTTAAAAGCACTTGAGGATAAATGTCATTTATTTTTTACTTCAGAATATGTTCATCTCGAGAAATGGGAGGAACATTTGTGTAATTAATAAAATCCTTCCCGATTATTAAAATGTAACATTATTATCCACATTGTAATCATTTTCATTTTATTGCATTATCAGCTAGTTATAGAGTCTGTTTTGTATTGGTAGTACTTTCTTATCTGACTGACTTAAGTGCGCAGATGTAAATGATGAATTTATTAACCACACTGTGATAACTTACATAGAAAAAGTGTATGTACATAATATAAAACTATATTTGTATAAAAGAAAACTATTTGCACAACTATGTAAATTTCCTCAATAAAAGTTAAAAAAAAGGGTTTCTTGACACGTTACTTATATGAAGGTCTCCGTAGCTTACTTGTATTTGTTTGTTGATATTTTAAGAGCTTCCTCTGAATTTTATTTCTAAGGAATTTTGCTCTGAGATAACTTTTATGATTTGATATTGTGCTTACATTCAAACATTTTGCTTCGAAGGTTTATGTGCTTTTAAAAACACCTACAAATTTTGTCACTTTTTTGTTTTATTTTTATATTTGTTATCCTTTTATATATATATATGCATATATATATATATTATATATATATATATATATATATATATATATATATATATATATATATATTTATGTATATATGTATATATATATATATATGTGTGTGTGTGTGTTTTGTGTTTAAAGAGAAATTGGCCTAGAGTTAATAGCGCAGAATTTGAAGGATGTTTGTAGAAAAAAACCGAGATGAGGTCATAGATCGGTATGGAGCATTTGTGGGCTTTAGGAGAATAGGAAAAGGAAATGAAAGTAGATAATAGTAATATGAGAAAATAATCGATTTAGTGAAGGAAGAACAGACATTTTATGAGGTGCGGTCGCTGTAAAATTAAAGATCATAGACAGGAATACAGGAGAATGAATAAAGGTATGCAAGAAAGAGTTGAAAGAAAAAGAAGGCAAGGTAAAAATAGGAAGGAGAGAATAGGATATTGTTCTAGAAGGTAATGAGTACAGAGAGAAAGGCAAATTATCAAAGTGAACTTCATAAAAAGAATAGACATGATTGATGATAGTGTGAAGAGGGAAAAGGAGAAATGCAGAATAGGTGAAGGAAGAAAGTTAGCGAGGATTGTGCAAGAGATTGGTAAGAGACTTGAATTATCTATGAAAACCGAGATGGGAATGGATGAAGGGATTCTAAATCCAACTCCCGTTTAAGGAACTGGTGCATGGATGTTGTATGCAGTAAAAGCAAAAAAAACTGGCACCCGTTGAGAACTGATAGCGTGCAAACTGTGGAAATATAATTAATGAGAAGTTAGTGTCAGCGAAAGGATAGCTCAGAGCATTCTGAGATGGGTTGGTCATGTAGAAAGAATAGACAGTGACAGGTTTTGTCAGCGGAAAAGAGCAGAAGAAAACCAAGAAAGTGTTTGACAGAGGTATTGGAAAATGATGGCCCTAATATGCAGGAAACGTCAGAATGCGTGCAACATATGGGCAAATGGCACAGATGAGCCTTCGATGCAGGTTTATGGAGTGGGCAGTACTGTGGAAGTTTCACTGCGCCGGGGCCGTTTATCCACGATGTAGCAGTCAGAGTATGAATGTTTCAGTGACCGTCGTGATGTTTTTCTCTGGAGACCCTCTTGTTAGGAGGAACGATGTAGTGCCTATACAAAATGTATGCGTGTATGCATATATCATTATTACGTTCATAAAACCTAAGTTCATATATATATTTTTTGGGGCTGCTGTAGCATTATTCGGAGGTGCTACTGTTTGTTGTATTATTGTACTTAGCAGATGTTTTTTTCTAACATGCTATTCAGGATTATCAGATTTTACATTGGCCGAGGTCAAACATTTTCCTTTAGAGCTGCTACTTATGTTCATATATCCAAAAATTTACTCCTAGCCCCTATCCCTCTGGTATCAAATTATTGAAATTTATTTTCTTATTTTGTTTCTGTAGATACAAACCAAACACATTAATGCAGCGTTTCATACGCAATTTAGATGTATACTGCTGTGAGGACAGGTGACACTGCTCTATTAATTGTCTGATTACTGAGACCCGTCGAAAAATATAAGCATATATTCAACAATTCATTCAAGCAAAATGACTCTCAGAAAAGGAATTATCATCACGGGTTTTATCATATTGAAGGATTTTTCCTAGAACATGGAAGAAATAATTATATGGTTCAGTTAAGAACAGATGACGAAAACTGACAGTCGAGGGGCCATTCAGATTGCCCGTAAGGGAATGATGCTTATAGTTTTCACAGTCATTTGTGTCCCATCTACACTTCTCTCTGTCTTTTACTTTCTGTCCATTACCGTGTGTCATTTTCCACCTCTCATTTAATAAATCTTTTTGACGTGTCCTTTGAAGGTCCTGAAGTGCAATTTAATGCTCTGGTTAAACTGCCTTATAGCAGTAATAATGTAATGAAATTAAATCCCATTTCCTTCGAAGCTAGAGGGCAGAAGGTAAGACGAAAGAGAGAGAGAGAGAGAGAGAGAGAGAGAGAGAGAGAGAGAGAGAGAGAGACCGAAATGGTAGGAAGTGACAAAGAGGAAAGGAGAAAACAAAGGACGCCAAGTGGAGAAATGACGTGGGGACTTTGATTCCGACCATATAAATCATCCCTTTGATCCATTTTTCTTTCTGCCACCTCATTGAATCTTCTTAAGGCCTCGGAATACAGCAGACGAAACTTTTATTGGAATTGTTGAGGCGAAAAAACATATCCCCAAATGTTTGTGTAAAGGGAGCCATATTTTCTCTCCAGTTAAAAATAATACTTTTTCCTCAGGCAGTGATTTTTTTCTTTTATTTGCCTTATGTCTTTGGGAGCAGATTTATTGTGTTGTGAACCAAAGGCATTTTTGTTTGATTCACATCCTTCATATCAGTGCGCACACTTTCTCCCATTCTGTGAGTTTATTCTTTGCTCATATAAGAATATTTCTTATATAAACATATTTACTAGAACGAAATATCCAAAGCAAATACATCAAAGGTAACCATACAAAGATTTCCGCTATGATTACTATTAGTGTATGATAAAATAAATGCCATCAAAAAGAGCCGTTGTATCTTCGAGTATTTTTGAACGTGACTGTTCACTCTTATTGTTCATTAACCCACTCATTTTTAAGAAGTCAAAAAGGACACTACCATGCGTAACAAGCATCCAATGAATGCAGTGCCCATGAATGTTAAAAGAGAAAGCATAGCATACCGGATAAGAGATAAAGAATTAAAAACAAGAGTCAACGAAGATAGTTAAACACACACACCATACATATATATATATATATATATATATATATATATATATATATATATATATATATAGTATATATTTTCTACGTTTTTCCGTGGTTTTAGTTTGAAATATGATTGCAGAGACAGGTAGCAACAATTGGCGTAATTTAGCCTTGTGATTCTGACTGGGTACGGGAAACGTGTAAAAAGAGGAAACAAAGGAGAATTCTCTACAGAGCATAGGCCTGGGTTACTGAGGAAATATTACGAAACACGTGGGCACATTTAAAGTAGTGTATTTACATAAATGACATTAGTACGGGAAAGAGGAACTCAAGTAGATTGAATGAAACTGGGGAATTCCAGCCTCAGTCCGAGAAGCTTCCACGAAATAGGATCCCTCTGAAATGAGAGATATGCACATTATACGCCAGTAATGAAAATAGACAAAAGAATAATGAATTCGAAGCTGCACTGAGGGTGCCAAAGGAGTAATAACACACGCCGATGCAAGAGGCGCACGAACATTAGACAAGGGATTTCTGGCTTTCTTTGGCAAAAATATTACGAGACAAAAAGCGTGACTGGAAATGGGGCTCTTCCAGGGCACTTTACTCGCAGATTTTCAGAGGGCGCCGTGAGAAGTTGCAGTCCGTGGATGACTTGCGATTTCCGAGGGCGAGTTTCTTCCACGCAGCGATGCAAGGGCTTCCGTAAAGGGGCAAGGGCGATGGGGACTCGAAACTCCAAGCAATACTGGCGTAGGGCTCGAGTGGCGCAGGCCAGCCGTGGAGCGAACACTTGAATACGGTCGAAGGGCACGAAAGTATACTTTGGAAAGGAATACGGTTAGGGATAAGGGCATCGATGGGGCCAGTGCTGAGGACGTCTTCGCCAAGTTCACCCATATCTTCCAGCCCGCGCAGGTGCGTGCTTCCACTCGTGGGTTTCTGCTTTTATCCTCCTATAGCAGGGGGCGTCCAACACAGATGTTTTGACCATTGCACTCTGCTGCCCGCAGGGGAGGTTTTGGCCTGTAGGAGAAACACCTGGCCAGATTACTTTTGCCTCGAAGGAAAGATCTTATCAAAAAATGGGAGCGCCTTTTAATCTTTAAACCCTTATTTTTAAGTCGATGGATGGTGATGGTTCATCGGATCAGGCCGGCTAAGGTAAATGAACAATCAAGAACAACAGAGGGGGAGGTAATTTGCTTAATTCTTATAATCATAATACCTCCCATACAAGATGATGTACATACCTCCTTCGGGTGTGTATATATCAGATGATTGAGAATGAGTTGCAAATGTTATGATTATTTACATTCTGCCTTTGCAAATGAACTTTTACTCCTAAGGGTTTAAGAAGTTGTGACATTACTTTAATAACACATTGGGATAATTTTCGTTAACAGAACGCAAAGTGATTTAAACACTTGCAAAAGAAATAATTACTTTAGATTTGAGTTACCCATCAGAACTTTATAAAGTGACTCGAACAATTGTGAATTAATTAAGATTATAGGATCATGTATATGAGGCTATACAACAAATGAAAAGAAATGGTTGTTGTTCAAGAATTAAAATACACGGTTACTTAATTTTAGATAAATACATGTTAGTTAACGCCTGAGAGGCTGTAAAGAAAACAGCGTTTATTTTTGTAAATGACATCCTTTACGCTTATACTGTGTAAATGACTATACATATTCGTGATTGATAACTTATCTTCGCTTTAACGCGGCTTTGCCCAGCTATCGCTCAACGCGAGGTGAGGGACGACCCACACACCGAATTTGACAGTCGTAAAGCGGGCGAGAGAGTTCAGCAGGTTTAATTCGCTAACCTTAAACTACGCTTAATTTTATGCGCCTACTGCCTACCGTTATGACGGGCGAGCAGACAAAAGATGGGGGTAGGACAACAGCGATCTTGAAGGAAATGGAAGGGAAAAGGGATAATAATAACAAAGGAAAATTACCAAGACGTTACTTAATGAAACTTGACCAAGAGAGAAAGGGACACGCCTTCAGAGCTTACTTAAAGGGGTAGCATTTAAATCACAAGGGCAAGAGTTTATGACTATGATTCATTAAAATAAAGATAACTAAATGACAAAAGAAAGTAAATGATATTGGCAGAAGAGCTAAGGGAAAAGAGTGAGGGTTTATTGGTGTTAGGCGGAATTTATCATCCTTTGCCTACAATTACGCCGACTATCACTTCAGTCCCAGGGCGAAAGTGCAATCAAGGCGCAAATTCTTCAGGAGGAAGCTTGACACGCACGCTCGTGCGCGGTATGGGCGCAAGGGCGTGCCACTTCACCTCTGTTATTCTTAATGATTTATACATTGTGTGGGGAATGGTATCCCGTATTTAATTGCTCTTGTGGGGATAATTTGTAGGGAAGATTAATAGGCTGATAAGAGATAGAAGTTCCTGAGGAACGGAGTGAAGATAGAGGAGGGCCTGACATCCTTCTGGATTAGGTGCCAAGACCTTCAAAAGATGAAATGGTGGCACAGGTGCCATGGGAGCCGAGCTCTTGTAACATCATGGAATGTCCCACGCCCGTGGGGTACTCTCGCCGAGCCTTTCTCACGGGACAGCTGTCCTGCCAGGGAAGCGGAGGGCCCATGATTAGGAGTGGCGGCACGGAGTACCACCTGGCCTGCTGATGCTAATGCGCTGACGGCAGGAGGGTTCCGCAGCGGTTCTATCATGATCCGTCATGCTCTTGTAGTTCATCGCCAAGTGAGATATGGCAGAATTTGACGGTACCGCGCTTTCGACGACGTGGCTGAGGCAGAGAGGAGGCGGTCGGGTGGCGTGAGCTGCTCGTGCAGGTAACGTTGACCAGCTCAGGCACGTGGTTGGCGCAGGCCGCACCTGCAGGTGAGCTTCTCTCGCTGTGGTCGGGAGAACGTTCTGACCGACGCTGGTGGCGTGCCAGTCGGTAAAGAGGAGGGGTCCGGTGCTGGATCCCGTGAATGGAGATCGCGTGAGCGCTTTGGCGCCTGCAGACTAGGCAGCCGCCAGGCGCTATCAGAGGTTTCCTGGGCTCGGCCGGTCAGGACGGATCAAGCTTGGCCCTGCTCGGGCATGCAAGTGGCACCGGAAGCGAATGGCATCTCCTGAAGGAGATTCGATTGGGGCCCTGGCACTGGCACTGAGGCAGGGCTGGCACTGGAATTGATCAAACCGACGAGGGGCCACCGTACATCGTACCAGGTGGCACTGGGACTGCACGGCCCTGGTACCCAGGCGCCAGTCTTGGCTGAGGAGAAGGCGAGGAGGATTACTTGCGCCGCGGAATGATTCTGGGAATGGGGACTTCTAGATTGTCGATTTGCGGGGATTGAAAAGTCCTGTCCCAGGATGACGTCATAGCCTCCGTGAGATGGCTTGCTACTGCAAGATTGCAAATTTGATTGGTGAGGTCTTGTGGACTTCACTGGACCAGGAGTATCATTTAAATTGATTTATTCCTCGATCGCGGACGAAGCCAGTTTATTGGACGATAGTCTCGTAGGGAACTCTGTCCCTCCGGATGAGGGAGATTTGTGCGCCCGAGTCCTCGAATGCAGTGACTCGGCGCGCGGGCTCGCTACCTCGTGGAGGGGCCACGCATACAGGCCCTTCGGCGGGAGGGCCTAATGACTTGGGATCTGTGACGGCCAAGGCGACGGTGGGAGTAGTTGATTTGTTATTGCGTGGGCATTTTGCCCATGCGGGAGAATGGCCATAAACCTTGCACGCCGTGCAAAAGGTCTGGCTAAAGTCTTTCCGCGCTGCCCCTGTGGAGGGCGCAGGCGCAGTTATCGGTCGGCCCGGGAGAGAGGAGCAGGCTTGTTCCGCACTGTTCGGAGGAATGCCCTGCTTTCTGCAATAATGGCAAGTTAGGGCTTCTTGCCCGGAAGTTCCCATTTTTGTGGGAATTTGACTTCCGAGGAGGGACGTGGGGGATTTATCTTCCGCCCCATGGATCCTTCTTGAGGTGGTGGGTTTCCCACATATCTGTTATTCGGCAACACTCTGTGAGTGCTGTTGGGGCTTTTTCCACTATATGAGTGGCGAGGGCAGGAGGGCGTAGCGAGGAAATGTTTCGAATTTAAACCGCTTGAGTAATTCGGCGGTGTTAGTGGTTCTTCGAATCGAGCCATTTTGTCAACGCTCGCTTCCTCCGAATGGTACTAATCGACTAAGTCTGGCCTGCTTCTCTGGGCTGCTCTTCTTAACGTCTCTCCACCGCTGGTAACTGCACGCCGTAATCAAGCTTACGACGGCTTCCCAGTTTCCCCGATCGCCTGCGGAAGGGCGTAGGTAACGTGAGGCCTTCCGCCCAGGAATTTAGTGAGAACAAGGGAGATTTCTATGGGAGAGATCGCACTCCAGACCTGCTCGGCCCTTTCACAATATACTAGCTCGGACTCCGTCCATTTTGGCATGAACGCAGTGAGCTTGGCTGAGGGCAATTCATTCCCGCAGCAGGGGCGGGGGTGGCGGTTGTCGTTCCAGCACCCGGAGCCTGCGGGCGCGTTCTCTCTCTCCTGCTCTTGGGCAATTCTGTGTCTCCTCTCTTCCTCACGCCCTCTATGTTCCCTTCCTCTCTTCACGTTTCCCACGCTCTTTTCCTCCCGCTGTTCTGAGCGATTCGGTTTCTCCCCTCTCTTCTGCATCAAGCGCTCTTTTTCCTTCTTCCTGCTCTTGGGCAATTCTGCCCTCTCTCTCCCCACGTTCTCTCTCTCTCTCTCACGTTCTCTTTGCTCCGCCTTGGCATCGTCCACTCGCTCTGAACCCATGCTCTCAGATCTTGCCCCATAGTCCCACACATGTCCTTCCCAGCGGACATGTAGAATTTGAAATCCTCGTTTTGTTGGGCTCTGGTATTAGCCATCTTGGAATAATAATGGGTATAGGATATGTCTGAAAAGACTTTTTGTTAAATTGGATGTCTTGAAAGACGTGGTTGTTCTTGGCGAACGAAGTTCAATATGCGCCCGGAAGACTTAGGTTGATTTTGCCGCGCCGACGGCCGGCTGTAGCGTGAAGTTAAGGAGCTGGGTTCTAACGAACTAGAATGACCTGGTCCCAAGGGCTTAGGATGTGTGTGAACTACACTATATAATGTCTCAAAAGTACTTAATTTGGGTTCCCGTGAGGAATGAGAAATTCCTGCGCACGGCGACGTAGAAATTTTGTATGAGCTCCCGAGGACTGGAATTGAGAAATTCTCGCCACGCGCATTTAGAATTTTAGGAGTCTCTCTGAGGACTGGAGTTTGAGGAATTTGCCACGGCGACGTAGAATTTTAGGAGTCTCTGAGGACTGAATTTGGGAGAAATTCTGCCACGTGCGACGAATTTTAGGAGTCTCTAAGGACTGAATTTGAGAAAGCCCACCAATGCGCTATCGAGAATTTAGGAGTCTCTGAGGACTGAATTTGGAGAAATTCTCACGTGCGACGTAGAATTTTAGGAGTCTCTCTGAGGACTGGAATTTGAGAAATTCTGCCACGCAGTGACGAATTTTAGGAGTCTCTGAGGACTGAATTTGGAGAAATTACCACGCATGCACGAATTTTAGGAGTCTCTGAGACTGAATTTGGAGAAATTCTCACACGCAAGTGACGAATTTGTATTCTGAGACTGAATTTGGAGAAATTCTCGCCACGTGCGACGTAGAATTTTAGGAGTCACTTAGGACTTGGAATTGATTCGTCCCTTAGACTTAGAAATTACTAACGGGAAACCCAAAGAAAAAAATGTTTGCTGGGAATGAATGGGGGAGAAAAAAATGCTACACACGCGGGCATGGGCGGGGTGGGGGTGGGGTGGAGGTTGCTTGCCAACACCGGAGGTATTTTTAGATTCTGGGTGAATGAACCCGTGATATTTACATACCGCCTGGGATTCCGGGAATCCTCCCAGTCGCCTGAGAGGATAACAGTACAACGGTTCTGTAATTTTCCGTATAAGCGGAGTTTGGGGGTACTAGTTTTCCTAACACCTAACTCGAATTTAACTACACTGAGAGAATTTCAGCAATGCAAGCTGACTTCGTCGTCCCACGTGGGAATTTTTTATTCGCGCTTAACAGTTCTAATTCGAAATGCGGCGAAAATTTATCATTTAGAGGAATTTTTCGCACTATTCCTCAAGTAAGAATATGGCAAGGATTTTAACACAGGAATTTCGTGACTATTCCTCGAAGCAAAGGGATGGTTATCACTCGGTTATTTCCTAACTACCTATCCTGAAAGGCATGCATTAACGAATCTAATACGGCGGTTCTTTCTCTCAGTGATTACATGCCCCCATTTCTAAATTCAGGAACAGTCACGATTGTAAAAAGGTTTTGCTAAGATAAACACATTACTTACGTGGAATTTTCTGGATCTGTGTGCTGGTTTTACACATAAGGTTCGTAATTGTCTCGTACCCAGCTTAGCTTTGCTAATAGCTGATCTGGCAAGTCGCAAATGCAATAAAGCAATGCTAGGGGAACTGCAACTGCAAAACGAGATCTATGGCCAGGTCGCCATTTTTACGTTTTTCCGTGGTTTTAGTTTGAAATATGCTCTGTGAGACAGGTAGCAACAATTCTAAGGTAATTTAGCCTTTGTGATTCTGACTTCGTGGTACGGGAAAACGTGTAAAAAGAGGAAAACAAAGGAGAATTTCATATGAGCATAGGCTCTGGTTACTGAGGAAAGACATGTAAAACACGTGGGTACATTTAAAGCAGGTATTTAAGCATAAAATGACATTAGTACCGGAAAGAGGAACCTGTAGATTGAATGAAACTGTAAATTCCAGCCACAGTCCGAGAAGCTTCACGATAGGATCCTCTGAAATGAGAGAGGGCGTACATTATACGCCAGTAATGAAAATAGACAAAGAATAATGAATTCGAAGCTGCACTGAGGGTGCCAAAGGAGTAATAAAGAATTAATACTGCCGATGCAAGAGGCGCACGAACATTAGACAAGGGAGATTTCTGGCTTTCTCTTTAAGAAAATATTACGAGACAAAAGCGTGACTGAAATGGGGCTCTTCCAGGGCACTTTACCTTAGCAGATTTTCCGAGGGCGCAGAAGGCAGTCCGTGGATGACTTGCGATTTCCGAGGGCGAGTTTCTTCCACGGTGCGATGCAAGGGCTTCCGTGAAAGGGCAAGGCGATGGGGACTCTCGGAACTCCAAGCAATGGCGTGCAGGGCTCGAGGTATTAGCGGTGGAGCTTAACACTTGAATACGGTCGAATGGGCACGAGGAAAGTATACTTTGAAAGGGCCACGTGGTTAGGATGCAAGCGTTAACGATGGGGCCAGTGTTATGACTGCCCTCACAAGTTCACTCCATATCTTCCAGCCCGCGCGTGTGTGTGTCGACTCGTGGGTTTCTGCTTTTATCCTCCTATGTTACAGGGGCGTCCAACACAGATGTTTTGACTCATTGTACCTGCTGCCCGCAGGAGGTTTTGGCCTGCAGGAGAAACACCTGCCAGATTACTTTGCCTCAAGGAAAGATCTTTATCAAAAAATGGAGCGCCTTTAATCTTAAACTTTGTTTTAAGTCGATAGACAGATGGTCTATCGATCGGCCGGCTGGCAGTAAATGAACAACCAACAACAACAAAGGAGGGGGGGGGAGGCAATTTGCTAGCGAATTCTTGCTAATCATAATAATATATAATCAGAAAGCTACAAACGTCCTTTAATATCCAATTCGCTCTACCTCGGAAATAATATATTTTCATATATGTTAACCGAAGGGGAATTTTTTAGTTGATGTTGATAATAAGTTCACGGGTGGTGCTGATGGAGTACATATTCACTTATATCACTTCTTTGTGCCGGATCAGTTAGTGCGTCCACTGTGAAGTCCTGGAGCCCGTCCTTCGTGGCGTTCGACCCCACGGACGGTGAACTTATTATCAACTAAAATTCCTCGTAACATATATGAAAATATATTATTTCCGAGGTAGAGCGAATTGATATTAAAGGACGTTTTTGATTGTATATGAATCACGGTGATGTGATAAATAGTCATATATATATATATATATATATATATATATATATATATATATATATATATATATATATATATATATATATATATATATATAAAATATATATATATATATATATATATATATATATATATATATATATATATATATATATATATATATATATATATATATAAAAATATATATATATGTATGTATGTATGTATATATATATTTAATATACGAAAAGTCAAAATACTGTGACAGTGGTACAAATCTTACGACTATTGTTCAGCGAGTCATTTCTCTTGATTATACCGTTTAATTAATAACTTTCATGGTGTAGATTTCTAAGTTGAGTAAGTGAATTATCCTCTTTCCAGACCCAAGAAGGCTAAGGATGATACTTTTTCTTCACAGGTTAGCCAAGTTCATCTTTTTGAGGTGAATGTTAGACTCTTGTCTGATAATATGTGTGCCTACACATACTGTTTTGATCTATTATATATATATATATATATATATATATATATATATATATATATATATATATATATAAAGTATTAACAAATATATGAAAACTTATACGCCCATGTATTTTTATATTTTAGTCTTGGAATAAAATCTCGTCTTTGGTGCTTAGGGCACGTTTGTGATTTTTGAGGTATTATAAATTTGAAACTAAATTTTGAAAAGTCACTTATAAACCTAACGTAAATTTTTCATTGCAAGAGAATATAAACAGATGTTTACACATTTTTTTACCTGGACAGACCTGAAAGCTAAAGTGAGCTTTTCAGTTTAAAGTTTATCTGGCATATGTGTACAATTAAGTATGTATGTTTGTATGTATACATGTGTGTGTCTTACTTAAGCTTAGCATTTTTTCGACTTTTCTCGAACCTAGGGATCATTTTTCACAAAAATTGACGGGCAGCATCCTGTGGGTAAGTTGTAGTTTAGTTCAAAACGGGGCCATTCTCCATTCCAAGGTAAAATTATTGAAAATATTGAAAACATGACGAACAACTTACACAAAGCTTCCTCATATAATTTAGGTTAAAGTTTGTTCAAACTATGTCCTCTGGGACCAGGATGGACCTCCACTATATGTCCAAAGTTCATTAGTAGTACGGCTTGAAAAATTAAAGTGTAATCACTATGTAGCATGGTTTCAAGGTTGGTCAACGCATTGCTCCATGATTAAGGATGAGGGTTCAAAGTGTTATAAGGAAATATATAGTAAATGATTAAGGTCTTAATCATATACTTAAAAGTGTGGTTCAGATGAACACTCTTAAACCTTTTGACATTTCTGCTATGAGGTTTAATTGTGAGGTCTGCTAATTTTGTAAAAGAAGCAAAGGGTATGTATTAATGATTTCGCTTAAGACTTATTAAAGGTGAATATTTTTGCAATTTTATGAGTTTCATTGTGTTTGTTAGATTTTAATGTGACCGGAGAAAAATGTACGCTTGAGCTAATAACACTAATATTAAAATGCTGAATGCCTCTTAGTGATTGTAAAACATACAACGATATCAACCTTTCCTTTTTGTTACTGCTCTTTACATAAATTATTATATTGTCTTTTATTCACCCAAACTTTCCTGTTATTATCATTGTTGTATTCGCTGTAGTATATGAGGGAACCCTTTTGTGTTGAGAGAGAGAGAGAGAGAGAGAGAGAGATACAAACTTATTGGCATGACAGCTGATTAATGGCCTGTTTCATAAAAGCTAATAAATGTTATTAATTGCACTTTTTGGCCCATTAATTAATAGTTTTTTCGCTGAATAATGGTGAGCCCAGCAAATCGACATTCCAGAGAGTTTTTGCCTGGTCATATATCTCATTTGATAACAAAGTTTAATTAATGATGCAATTGCTCTGTCTCATAACCCTGTGAAGAGGGCATGTAAGAACCCCTTATGTGTTGGCTCCTCAGTTAGTATGTGGGAAGTGGAGGTACAAAGGGAGAGATAAGGAAGACTCCTAGATAGCACATGACTAATGAAGCTCTGGTGATTTTCTTGGCAACCTCGGTAGTTCCTTTTTAGCAATACATGAATTGTGACTGCATAATAAACTTATAAGGCAGACATCATTAACCTAAAATAAAAAAAAAATGCTAAATTTTAACTGTGAAAGTTTAGTTTTAGCTAAGTGATCTGACTGAAAATCTTTTCAAAGAAAAAAAAAAAATTAAATTCCTCTTTCAGTCAACTCCGCATGTTCAGAAATATTGCGAGACCTCTCCTGGTCACTGAATTTCCAGCTCGAGCTTTTATTTTTGTGAGCATCCATAGACAAGATTGCAATTGCACTATCAAACAGCCATTGGGTTTAATAGATGAATAACACAGGCCTTTAAGAAATTAGATAATGTGGCGTTATTAAAACATACATTCACTGACGTAGTCTAGTGTGTTTAGACAGGTTTTCGAAATGTGAAAAAAATTAAGCTGCCGGAAGTAAAGACCATTGCGTCATCGTAGGGGCATTTTCAGGATACATATGGTACAGGAAAATTTGAGGGAATATCTGAATGGGTGGTACTAATTACCGACAACCGGTAATTACCGATAACTTTGATAAATATGATATGAACCCTAGCATAAAGTCTAAGTTAAAACGGGTAATTCAGAGACACGTGTAAGAACAGTAGAATCTACCGACATCGGTAGAAACAATGATTACTTGAAAACAAAGGGAAGCCATCTGGACAGTCATGTAGTCACGGCACGAACACCACTGGATATCATAGAACGTTGGATATGCAACTAAATTAACGCTTAGAATACATGTTTTATCGATGTTTTATGTTAAATAAACATGAGGAGAAAGTAAAATAATCTAAATAGCTACTTCTAGTATTCTAAGAATAAATGAACAACTCAAGGTATACCCAGACTTTAGGCACATTTATTACCCATTAAAACATAACTAATGCAATGTTCTAAAATACATGGGATATGCAGGATTTATGGAAACTTCGTTAAGCATTTAATTTATACAGAAAAATCACATTAAGTCGGCTGGGAATAAAAAAATTATCTGAAATAATCAAGGTAATTAAAAAGTACACTCATTAAAAAAATTCAGGCCCATTTCTTGATCGGTGTATTATATACAGGAAATGGAATGGTCTTGAGTAGAAGCAAAAAAAAAAAAAAAACTATTCTTAATAGCCAACTAGAAAAATAGTGCCTTCAAAAGTTTCAGGCACCATTATAAATCATTGGAAATAGAAGATACCGACTGAAAGTTTTTAAATTATCTTAAATTTCAGATACAGTTTTCCAGATGTTATGTTAATCTTTGGAATATACATGAAATGGAGTAAGTAGACTGGAAATTACAAATTATCCTACATAGCTAATTAGATTCACGGATACTAAAATATCAGGCACCTTTATTAATTAATTTTGCATGGCATATAGAATGTCTTTTGCCTGGATTTCCCCACATATTGTCGGTCGCAGTTAACAAGGTTGTTCGACCATTGACAAGAGGCCATCGAAGCTGTATCCAGAAGCGGCCAGAACAAATCCAGCATTCGCTCTCACTCACTTCAACACGGCACATCTGGCTTCACTGGGTGCTACAGTTGATTGGGCTTTGCCTTTTACTTTGTAAATCGGGATTTTATTTTTTGTCGTGGCTTATTGGCTAGGTGAGATCTTGGAAGTTTGGATTCACCATTACTTGAAATCTGAGCCTTTCTGCACAGGTTCCTGCTTCATGAGGTTTTAGAATTTTTTTCTGCTTTTTATTTAATAGTCCAATTCATTTGTGTAACCTGGAATTGAAATGCTTTCATGCAGTATCAGACAGAGGTTTCCTTCCACATAAAGCATTTTGCTCATTTTTATACACGAAGTGAACTATACCAGGTAAAACTTCTCACTATTCCTAGTTTTATAATCATATCTCCCCTCTAATTTTATTACTTGCCGTCCCCCTTTTTTTCCTCTCTCTCTCTCTCTCTCTCTCTCTCTCTCTCTCTCTCTCTCTCTCTCTCTCTCTCTTCTCTCTTTTGGCTGGGTCAGTTAATATTGGTTTCCAATTGATTGCATTGTTCAAGATGGTTCATTAATTTGCAATGGTTGTTCTTTTTAGTTGAGAATTGTATGCGCTGCTTCCACCGTGAATCAGATTCAGAACTAAACACACTAGTACTAAGCCTCTTCTTGATTTAGGACATGACATTAGATGACATTTCCTCGGGCTTGGTGACATCGTTCTTTGCCTTAGCTGCTGTTTGCTTTTTTGACTTGTCAGCTCTCATCTTGTTTCAAAGGCATCTCGACATTTCCTCTTAAATGGCGGCTGCAAAAAAACGAAGAGGGCAGCTAGGAAGCATGTCTGAATTGCCTCTGTCGTAGCTTTCTCGTCATCGTAGCCAACCAAGAGTTATGAAAATTGTATTTGTCCCTTCCAAGTTTAGGTAAGTTAAACGTCATCATATTCAAACGAAAAAATTATCTGTCCCAGTGCATGTAAATAGATCCAGCATCGTTCGCTAGTCACTTTTTACCCTGAGAACCTTGCTTATTTTCATAATCAATTGCACTGATGAAACACTTCCTAAATTAAAAGCTGTATGGTGGTACAGTCGAGGAAAAAGTGGCAGTACTTCATTTATTTTGTATATAGAATGAATCCAGGTGGTTTACCCCATGTGATGACGTCCTGTGGTTGTGGAATTTGTTTGGACATGATCTTCTATATTCCCTCTTTTGCCAATCCATATAACTTGTCATTTCTTGGGCTGCCCTCACGTGGGACAATTTTAATGGAAAGTGGGCGGCCACTAAAATGAAAAATGAATACATGTGTCTGTATGGAAGACCACAGACAAGCTACTAAAAGTGAACGACACTAAAAGGTGGATGCAAAGTTGCTACCAGGTGTATTTCTTGGCCACGCCACTGTGCAAGCTGATAATATCAGCTGGCCACTAAGTAACTGACCACTGAGTGGCCAGGCACCTTCCACTAAAAGTGTCCCGTGTGCAGGCAGCGTAAGGCTGCCCACACATGGGACACTTTTAGGGGAAATTGGCAGGCCACTAGAATAAAAAAAATGGAACGCATTTTTTTAAAGGAAGACCACAGATGAGCCACTAAAAGTGGATGACACTAAAGGGGTGGATATGAAGTGGCTACCAGGTGTATTTCTTTGCCTCACCACTGTACAAGCTGATCTTATTAGCTGACCAGTAAGTGGCTGACAACTTATTGGTCAGCCACCTTCCAGTAAAAGTGGCCCTTGTGCGGAAAGCCTCTTTGTGGCCAGCTGATCATTTCAGCTTGTACCCGCAGATGAGACACTATTTGTGGCGACCACAGATGAATTTCCTAACAGTATGACCATGGATGCCTTTGACGTTGCATGTGTCTGTGCTTTGCCACTGAAGAGAAAGAAAAAGAAAAAGATAGGTAGATGAAAGTACTGGGTTCATCTAATAATTAATTAGCCAGAGATTGCTACGGGGATAGTTCCACATATTATTTGTAGACCTGAAGTCTTACTGTGAAAAACTGTGCAGCTACTTAAGGATGAGTGAAGAAACATTTAATAATGTGATTACTGTAATTGGACCTATAATATCCCATCAGGAAATGAGCATGAGGAAATGTGTGTCGACACAGGAAAGGCTGGCAGTAACTTCAAAGTAAACACAGAAGCCCAATTGCATAATGTGTATTTTCTTATAATACATAATTCAGCATTCTCCTGGAAGTTACTTAAGAATTGCGTAGAGTAAATCAGGCAATAAATTTAAATGTAACTTTTTCTGTAAGAAGAGTATGAGAATATTACAAATAATTGTATCTAGCCTAAATTCAATTCACATTCTACTGGGATCAAGAAACAAAGCATAATTCATTCTGGCACTGATCTTTGAAGACAGGTAATTTCAGACCAGATATATGCTACACAACTAACTTGAATCCATATTTTGTGACTAATTAAATAAAACAACTGAATCCATCATTTATTTCAAATAAACAAGTGCATATGCAAAACTAATTATGAAATTTCAAATAGTTCCGTGTCATTCGAGTTGACCCTTCTGCCAGTCAGTCACATACCGAACGAGAACTGAGTATCTCGAACAAAAAAAGTCTCGTATGCACGCTCTGATTTGAACTAACGATTTCTATCCCTGGCCACTGGTGGTGAGCGACTGTGGTGTGGTCAAGCAAATAGACCCGGTAGCCACTTCATATCCACTCTTTTGGTTGTCTTCTGTGGTTTTCCATGCAAACATATGTGTTCCATTTTTTATTTTAGTGGCCGGCCATTTAATGGCCTGCCACCTCCCACTAAAAGTGTCTCGTGTGCAGGCAGCCTTAGAGTCCGTCCAATACTTATCATAAAGTACTTTCTTCAGGTCCCAGGATGCTAAAGTAGGATTGTTATTCTAGCCATTATCACAGGTACGATAAAGTCTTTCCAGATATGAGATATGAATTTTGAGTTTATTTTGTTCAGTACAGTCATTGCTAATCCATGATGGTTTCATGCTTAACTTTAGTAGGGGAGTCATGTAGGCATGCCCCTTCCTTTGAACCACGAGGTGGTCTTATTTTTTTCTGGGATTGCACACAAAATGATGAACCTGGAAGTAGGTAGAGTCATAAGTACAAGATTCCATCTGTTCTCTGAATTTTTCAGTTTTAGAGTTAGAAGGATACTTCCATAACTTAAGAAATTAGATTTTTGTTGAAAAAGCTATTAGAAAAAATTGTTCTAAACACGTGATATTACACTAGAAAACCTGTGCTTCAGCAGTGATACATCTTAACCTAACCTAGGGCAACAAGCCCTGACCTAAATGCAGCCGTATGTAACCAGACTTAGAGCTCTTGTAAATCATTCACATATACAGAGAGGAGTGGATTATCTCCCCTTAATCCCTCAAAGTGCTAGTCTGAGGTTGTGGATCGCGGTTTATGAAAAGCATTAATTTGCAAGCTCTGTGATTCTTGTAACAATGATGAACCTGGAATTAAGTGAAATCACAAGTACGGTACACAGTTTTATTTGAACTAAATGTTGAATTCCGAATTTAATTCAAATTACAGGTGTTCCTTTATCAGTCAAGAGCGGCCACGTGTCTTTAAAGTGACATCACATCTCCGCGATGATATAATTACCAATTATTAGAGGATTTGTTGTCGTTCGAAAACTTAATGAGTATATTATATATACATATATATCTATGTATACAATACATATGTGTATATATATAAATATATATATACATATGTATACGTATATACTGATATATATATATATTTATATTAACTTATCACATACACAATTATTTTGTGCATTACTAAAAGGACCTCATTCAAACTGGATGGTCTCTAGCGGAGTTATTTACTCAAAAATGTTACAAGCTTTCAAAGACAAACAGTCCTCATTGTCAATGAGGACTGTTAGTCCTAGAAAGCTTGTAACTTTTTTTTGAATAAATAACTCTGCTAGACACTATCCAGCTTGAATGAGGTAATATATATATATATATTTTAGTAATATATATATATATATATATATATATATATATATATATATATATATATATATATATATATATACACATATATATATACACGCACATATATATACATATACATATATATATATACATACATACGTACACACACACCATTATAACTACGAAAATGGCACATTAGCAGACTTGCCTTACGTCAAACGGCGCTTCTGTAGGACACCAGAACTGCACGGTAACAGTCTCTCACACTCGTTTGCAATGCTTGTGAGACCCCATCTTAATGCCAAAGCAGAGGACTGGTCCACTCTTAACGGCTCATTAGTGGTTGCCATCCAGGCCTGGATTTGGGGTAGTCCACTTCTTGACATCTCGATTGACGTCAGAAAATTGCATGGTAGTAGATTTGAGTAAGGAAGAATAGGGACTACAGTACTGGTATTCCGTATTCGTTTTGAGTTCTGACTGTAAGATTGTCCCGGTAATATGCAGGTTTGTTATTGCTTTCAAGGAACAGTTATTCCTTTAGTTTTCGTTAGACGTTCTTATGTACGGCTTAGAGCTGCAAGTTTTCGTGTGTATGGTTTTTTTTCTCTCTCATAAATTTGATACCCGGGTCGCTTATCATTTTTACCCTAAGTTTCAGCATTTTCCATCAGTTTTCGGTAGTTTCCATTACCAGCTTGCTTTTTTCTTGTTTTACGTTTGAACGTATCAGAATAATATTGTTCTATAAAAATGGTTTTTGTTGGGATACTGAAGTTTTTCCAAGAGTGTGTGGTGTATTTTTTTTTATAAGTCTTACCTCAGTTGTCTGAAAATTCGAAAATAACGCAAACAAAGCCTTTCTAAATAACTTTAGAATTTTTCTACCACTTTCGAGTTTGCAGTTTTCAGAAAACAACGGTTTTTGCGTGACCCTAAAATTGCTATTTGTTAAAAAATTTTCACTATATAAATATCTGATTACAAATAGGATATTCCAACATTTATGAAAACAAACCTGATAGTTTTCTGTTGATAGAATGTTTTAATAATAATATTATTTGGACTTGCAAATGGAACGATCGTATTCCTGAACTTTCGCTCAATGTTAGGTACTTCTCAATCGAGCCTAACGGTGTTGGGTTTCTGTTTGTCGTTGCATTTTGGTTACGAAGTACTTTCTTATGTAACATTACCTTCCTTACAAGAAATGGATTTGCTCTTATGTTTTTATTTTAGAAGTTTTTTATTTCTTTTGAAAATTATGAGTTTTACCAATTTTATGATATTAGCGTATTTCTAAAAGAGTTTGGTAGTTTGTTGCCGTTTATTATTGTTATTGGATCTTTCCTAGATAGTGACCCCCAACAAAGTTCGGGTGTAGTTATCTTGGAATAATATATCTTGGGGGTGAGTATCCTTATATATGATATTTGCAGTCTTTTGTTATGTTTTTACGGTAATCCCCAACGGCCTTTTACTAAACACGCCGCAAAGGTGGATACATACCGGGTTTAACGGGTTAAAACCCTTGGGGGTCACTATCTAAGAAAGATCCATAATATTCTTATGTGCCTTTTGCTTAGAATGTTTGGAGTGGACGGTTACCTGATACGAAGGCTAGGTCTGCCACGAAACGAAACTTTTCGTAAAAATGTGTACGGGACAGATCTAAGAATCAAAGGTTTGAAGAAGGTCGCGTCATTGTCTACGGCTCATCAATATCAGTATGGCTTGGGCACGGGTAATGAGATGTGGCTTACGAGGAGGAATTTTACGTGTACTTTGTGGTTTTGGACGAGAAGACTTGAATGAATAGGTTGTGGCACCGTATTGATTTTTAACAGCGAGGACTTGAAGAGCCTGATGAAAGAGGCGAAAGATGAAGTCTAATGCTTGCGAGGAATATGTTGTGAGGACAAATAGAAGCCACGATAATGAGCAATGAATTTTAGCTAAATCAGGAAAAGTATTTCTGAGTTATTGTTAGACTGATGATGATGGACGCTTGATAAAAATGAACAACAGGCTGAGTGAGGCACGAAAAACAGCTTTATTGGAGTCTGAATTTTTTTTTCTTTTATGTATGCCTGAATTGGTGCTGATAGTATTTAAATGAATTCTTTAAAATAGTTGGAGCAGTAAATGTGCAGATGCAGTGAACCTAATTTTGTGAAGATTACATGAAAAGAAGCGCATAAACCGTTTTTCCGTAAGAACATAATCATCTTTGACACGGGCGAAGTTTAGAGATGAAGGAGGCGCGTTCACGATCAAACCAATTTCACGGAAAATGAACTAAGAGAATAGAGCATTAACGCCGAGAACAGTGAATCAAGCGAAAAGAAAAATCTAAGACCTCGATTAGGCATCAGAATCTAATAGCCGTCATCTAACGCAATTTGCGACGGGTAATGACTTTCTCTTTGGAGAGGAAAATGCCATCAGACACAAGAGTAATGTGATGAGACGACAAAGACGTCGTATTAGGAAGACGGGCCTAATATCCAAAATACGCAAAGTCAGCCAGAAATTGAAGGCTAACTTTCATCATGATGTACTTTACATCTTCTTCTGCTCTGGAAGTGACAAACGAACTGAGTGAGTAAACAGCATAGAATTTATTTTAATATGGAATGAACAAAATCTTTCTTTAACTGTTATTGGATGCTACAGATAATGTTTTTTTAGGAAGGTCGCATTAATGCTTTATAACGCCATGATATGGCTCCCTACTTTAAAAATGTAGTATTAGGTTTCTTGTTACAATTTACCAGTATTTATCGTAATCATCCGCTCCAACGCTGTGCGAAACAAAGACCTTTTGTGAAATCCTAGATCTTTCAGTTCCTCTGATGTCCACAGAAGCCCATCTGACACTATCACGTAGCCTACTATTTTCCTCGTGATTGGGCGAAGGACCTGTCCAAGCCTTCTCCAACTCCCCTCATCTCCAAATTGAACTTCAGTAATTTTCCTGATATAATTGTTCACTCTATTCTGCCATCTGACTCCTGAAAGTTTTCCTAAAGCTATATTTTGTAATCAATAAAATGGTGTAATTATAGTTTCATTTTTATACCATGAGTCATAGCCGTATTGCAATTCAGATCACACTACTTCAGTCTGCTTATTGTCAGATTTGCCTGTTTCACTCTGTCACTAAATTCTAAGTAAAAAGAGTCTACTGGATAACAGTGTAACCGTTTCCCAATCTAGTGGCATTTCATCCCTTTGTGCATACTCGTTTTATCTAATATTTAAATATATCTTAAATCCCATCTTTAGATATATGATGATTTAAATCCGTTAAATTTCTATCTTAACTCCAGACTATATCTTCTCTTTTTTCTTTATAAACTACTTGAGAAGGGCAAACGACAAAGGTGCCAAAATATTTCCCTGTAACACCCCACTTTTTACTGCAGAATTGAAAGACAAGACACCATCGACATTATCATTGCACCTGCTTCGTTTACGGATAATCTTAATGAACTTTACATATTTGATGGGAGTACCATAGCGACACAAGACCTTCCAGATTATTAATCTGTGGATACGGTCAGAAAGGGATATATTTGATCCTTACTTCCCTGTCTTCTTCTAAAACGAGATCTTTCATCCTTAAGCATTTTATTATTATTTTTTCTCCAACATATCATGGATGAATATTGTTAACAAAACCTACAAGTACAATGCCGCTATTTTTTTCTGTAATTTCTTGAATGAAAAGTTCGACTGTTATTTCTCTTGACTGTATTTTTCATCTTTACACATGTGCATACTGTTATGGATGCCTTCAGGTAATTTTTGGCTTATTCCATAAGAATATGTGTCAATAATAATAATAATAATAATAATAATAATAATAATAATAATAATAATAATAATAATATAATAAAGCAATTTTATAAAAATTAGACAGGAAAAGTTACAGAAAACTGCAATCACGTTTCCTGACGGAGTATATTGTTTTCAATATTTTCGTGTAAACATTTGTTTTCTTTTTTCGTGGAAAGATGTTAAAATGCAATGTGAATCAGAAAATAAAGACAAAAAAATTGTGAATTCGAAATACCTTAAACTTCGCTTTGAAGATCGACCAGTTTGCTAAAGAAATTTTTTTTGTTAAGAAGATTAAGGTTTTACTATTGCACAAAGTTTTCTATATGCCATGAAGTGTCTGTGATGTTATTATTATTATTATTATTATTATTATTATTATTATTATTATTATTATTATTATTATTATTATTCCAGATAATTCTTCTTGACAAATTTGTGGTTCATGTTGTTTACACTTTACCAGAAACGAACAGAAATTTAACACTAAGCTAGCTATTTTAAAAGTAACGTTGATCGACGCTGATATCCTTCCATGTCAGAACATCAGAAAAGGAGCATAAATCCCTGTCAAAAAGGGAAATTTTATGTAAACGGCAGTGACTGAGGCGCCATGCATACACTGAGAGCAAGTGTGTCTGGGAAATATATATCTTTGTCGTCTGAGGTTAAAACGCTTCGGAAAGCAGGATAGTGAAAGGCCTGGCGCATAGAAATGATATCGTTGAAGATATCTTTATCTTTCAAAGCGCTGAAACCCTGAGTTCAGATAGAAGGGACGTTTTAGATGCATTTGGTAATGTGTATGTATAATACTGTGTATTATGATATTATTTTTATGTTAAACTAGCAAACCAAACTTTCAGAGAATAGAAGGTGCTGATGAAAAACAGCAAAGATTTACTGCGAGGGAGAATTTATTTTTTACTTTATCTGACCGCCTACTGGAATTTTTTTTTTTTTTTTTTTTTTTTTTTTTTTACCGCAAATACAGGCTCCTGTATTGACGAGAATCTTACGGAAAACTACTACTCGTCTCTTTTTATGAATTTTTAAGATTCCTCTTGGGCATCTCTTCTTCGAATGTTTTTTTTTAATCTTTTTTAATTTATGCTTCGGCGCCGTAAGGGTTTAGACTTGAATTTTCAAACTGTGTACAGTTTTAACTGCAGTATTTCTTTCAAGCAGTACACATTCCACAATAGTGGATATGAGCTAGTTGTACTGTGTTAGGTGCTCGCTTTCTTAGATTATTCATCTTTTTTATTGATGCTCGCTTTCTTAGATTATTCATCTTTTTTATTGAATCAGTATATGATCATGGGTTTTTAATGCTTTCTTTTTCAAGTGCAAAGGGTACTATAATGGGCCTTCTTATGTTCTTTTCAGGCTCATATAGTTAAAATGCTTTAAATTACTACTTTCGAAACTAATAGTTCCTCAGCGTTTACAGGAGTTCCAGTACTCTCAGTTTTTTTATCTTCTGCCTTTAGCAAAAACTTTTTGTGGTAAGGCTTATTCATTATTTCCTGATATTGAAATGAAACCTTTTCATATAGAGGATGTGATATTTTCCAACGCTTCCAGTGTCTGATAATGGCTTGAAGCTTTTAGATAGTAATCGTGAAGCTAATGGCCTATATATTTTCCAGAAGAAATTATTATAATAACTTAAAAACATTGCTACAAGAAATATCTCGACCTCATCTTCGATAGACCCAATCCGTCTCGGGTTCCTCCCATATATGCTAATGATGGGAAAACTGTTTACCGAAACTTTGAGCAAGGCAGGGGTACTTCTGTGGTCTTGCAGGTTAAATGGTCGTCGATTGTTGTTTATCAGTCCTCTCGAACCTTCACTTTTGATTCACTATTATTTTTTTAGCACTTGAAATGCAAATTGGTGTCATTTGTATATATATATATATACATATCTATATATATACATATCTATATGTATATATATGTATATATATATATATATATATATATATATATATATATATATATATATATATATATATATATATATATTTATTTATTTATTTATTTACAGTGTGTAACATTGCGTTCTGCAAATATTTCGGGAAATGAAAGAAGAATTAATTCTAAGCAGAAAATATTCTGTAAAGATATGCATTTTAGCTTCATTTGTTGGTGAGGTGAATTTTAAAAACAACTGATTATGATCAACTCTGCTCTCAGGCAAGTCAGGCTGTTACAGGAGGTTTGAATAGCCTTGGGTGTGGGGAGGGGGGGGGAGGGGAAATGGAGTGAATGAGGCAAGTGTATTTGTGGTCTTTTGATTATGATTTATTTATTTGCAAGTTACTGAACAATGTTAGATTATAGTTAGATTATAGTCCCTTCAAACAGGAAATTACCATGTGAACAGACTTCATGTAATCTGATGTTAATAATTAGCTTATAGCAGTACCCTATTGTAAATGCTGCTTTACAACGTTTATTTTTGAAAGTTGAATTCTAGTATGCTCTGTCCTGGCCCCTCGTCGTCACGGAATTGTTGAACCAGGAGTCAGGAGGACTAGGTCTCAGTGCCTATGCTGACTGAGTGATAGTGACAGCAGTCATATTGACAGTAGTCATATTGACAAGGGAAACCAGGCGGGGGGTTACTGTATTTTGTATAATGTCAGCTTTTTTTACCTCCTTTGATTACTGTATGAATAAGCTACCTTGGACAGGAGGAAAGAAAGGAAGGGAATTCTCAATAATGTTCTCATTCTTTTTTCACTTGGAGACAAATTTGTTTCCAATTATGTGTTTTTCCCCTTGACTGGTGTCTGATGAACACTTTTGATGGAAAGGATGAGATTTTTAATAATACATTTTAAATCTTTGAATGGTGTCTAGTGGATAGGCCTAGCTTTGGTGGAAGGGAGATTCAATTGGGCTTGTTTTTCTTGGATTTAACAAATGTGTAATCTGAAAACTGGTTCATTGAACTTTTGCTGAAGTTTGAAGCATATATTATCCTTATCACATTAAATTTTCAGAGTGGCCACTACTGGCCATGATACAGAATGCCGCGATATGGAATTTGTGCTTTTTTTCAGAATTTCTGGCTTGTTTTTTATGTAATGTTTACAAGCTTCCATTATTCTCTGCATAAGTTCTTGATTGTTGTTAATTGTCTCGCTGTGTACTAGCAGTTTCATGTATCCCCAGAGATGATAATCCAGCGGTGCTAGGTCTGGTGAACTTGCAGGCCAATTGTGTCGTCATCCTCACATCATGTCCAGTAATGCATTGTCTCCAGTTTCTTGCTCTCAAAATGAATCAGGAATTTGACACTTGTAATCTGGCAGACACGCCCACTTAATAATATCTTGGCTTTTGGAAAAGAGAGGCTGTTGAGAGTGACAAATGAACAGATCCCAGAGCACTCTGTCATCCCATACACCATCTCACTCGTCTGAGAGCAGTGTTAGTGACGAACAGTTATTTTTAAAATGCACCTCGCCAGCAAATGAAGCCTTAAAATGCATATCTTTATAAAACATTTTCTGCTCAGGATGACTTTCTTTCATTTCTCGAAATATTTCCATAAACTTGTGTTACACATTGTATGTATGTATATATGTATATATATATATATACATACACATACATACATACATATTTATACATATAATTATATGTGTATACATACATACATACATACATACTTGGATGATAATATCGATGCCACTTGCCTCTAATCTGTTGTTTTACCGTTCATGGAGTACTGTTTTTATTTTTTGTGTGTGAACGTCTGTAATAACTAGGCTGTCCGTTGTGTAGACAGACCAATTCGAATCAGTAATTGTGATCTAACGGATCATCAGCAGGCTATTTGCCCTGAGAGTCATCTCATTAAGTAACTTCGAGTTTCACATCACCTGATTTAGTGTGTGCCACCGCGTCAGCATCTGGATATATATAGCCCAACAAGCGAAAAGTAATTATCTTTCCTACTTTTAATTTTTTGTACAAGATATTAACATGAAAGAGTTCTGTCAAAGTAATAAATAATACATGCTCTTGAATGGCAGAGTGAGTACATGCTTTGTAAAAAAGAAAATAAACCTGGAGTCTGCAAATACTACAGCAGGGGTCGTACGACACGTTTCATTAATTATAAATAGGGGTGGGGAAACTGCTCGTGAATTAATGAGCAGGTGATACAAATTCAGGTGAGTAAGTCTAAACGTTGCATAGGTCACTTTCGTTTTCATAATATCTCGTAAGAATATTGGCCGTTGAAGATATAACACTTTGGTGGAGTGAAAACTAATTTAAGAAGAGCTGAGCTTTTAAGTATTCTTTCAACTTTTACGGTCTATTTAACCCCATTGCCTAATAAAAAAATTTCTAATTAAGATGCTGCTGCACCCTCTTTTTGTCTGTGACGTAACCGGTATAAAATAAAGCTTTATTTAAATATTGCATTGTTATTAAAACGATGTCTTGACTAACAGATTTTAATCGTAGCAGACTTATGGTAATAAACTTCGTAGAAAAGTTCGTGTGAACTTTTTTAAAGAGATCGTAAGGGGAACCTGTGATAATTTCATCCATGTTGGGTATATGTTTACTGCCTCGAAGCAAACACCTCTGCTTGCCCGGGTACTTAGGCTGTTTAAATCTCATTTACTTATTTGGTATTTCTTTTACGACCACTGACAAGCACAACAGATATTATTATTATTATTATTATTATTATTATTATTATTATTATTATTATTATTATTATTATAAAAATACTTAAAAAGAAAATATACAATAGTCTTCATGCAGTAAAATGCTGTTGGTGAATTTAAAAATGTTTCTATATATAAGCTCATGAGTGCTCTGCAGTCTTTTTACTGTAAAAAAGTGATTTTTAGTTTCTGTAAAAGAAAACTATTGTGCCGGCTTTGTCTGTCCATCCGCACTTCTTTCTGTCCCAATTTTTTCTGTCCGCCCTCAGATCTTCAGAACTACTTGAGGCTAGAGGGCTGCAGATTGGAATGTTGATCAACCACCTTCCAATCATCAGTCATACCAAATTGCAGCCCTCTAGCCTCAGTAGTTTTTATTTTATTTTATTTAAGGATACAGTTAGCCATAATCGTGCTTCCGGGCCGCGGTTAAACTTCATGGGCAGAGGCTCATACAGCATTATGCAGAGACCCAGAATAATATAGATCCATTTTCGGTGGCCTTGATTATACGCTGTAGCTGCTGTACAGAAAACTCGATTGCGCTGAAGAAACTTCGGCACATTTTTTATTTGTGATTCTTTACCTTTAAATCCAAGTTTCTGTTACTAATTGCAATGGACATACGAAACATACACGCCCAAATGAAGCATTAAAAATTCAGATGAAAATTCTAAATGAATAAAGATAAACAAAAAATTCATAGTTAAAATAAATGAAAGCTATCGACATATATTTAGGAAAATTAAGGCGATGGTGAATTAAGCATCAAATTAGCATTGTAGCCATTCCCTTGTCAGGTGTGTTTTGCTTAACTGATTGAATACCAGTTCTGCCGTTGCGCCCACTGGATCAGCTTGTGTCACATTTAGTTACACTAAGACGATTAGTGGCCAAAAAAAAAAAAGTGTTTTTAAACCTTGAGCTTCGACTTGAGGTTTGATCTGCGGTCTTCTACATTCCTGAATTTCAGTTCCTTGCTTAAAGGTGCACTCAGACGCATTTGCCTATCCTTGTTTGCCTTTTATAATCTTTTATTGATTATAACAGTTATTCAGTTGTACTAATTTAGCTCTTGCTTTGATATGTATATGTATGTATGTATACATACATACATTTATAAATGTTATATATATATATATATATATATATATATATATATATATATATATATATATATATATATATATATACAGTATATATATACATACATATACATACACGTATATATTAAAGTTGATCACTTGAACAATTATTCTTTGCATTAATACTGTTAATAACAGGACCTCATTTGAACAGGATGGTATCTAGCGGAGATTTTTATTTTAAAAAAAGTCCTTCAAAGCTTGTAACGTTTTTTTGATAAAAATCGCCGCTAGATACCATCCTGTTTAAATGAGGTCCTGTTATTAATTAATATATATATATATATATATATATATATATATATATATATATATATATATATATATATATATATATATATATATATATATATATATATATATATAATATCCTAAAATGTGTGTTTGTTCAGTTTTAATAAGACAATTGATTGTAATGTTTTTTCAACGATTTTTATGATGATAGGATTATATACTTCTAAACCTTGCTAAATAAGATGTTCTACCAGGCCTTGACAAAATTTTTCAATAAATATATATATATATATATATATATATATATATATATATAGAAATCATCAACACACAATCACGTGTGGTGAAATAAATTTCTGACTGTCGGGATCGAACCCAGGTCTCTCAGGTGTGTACAAGTCTGTTGGTGTGTGTGTGTGTGTGTGTGTGTGTGCTCCAATTCCTACTCCTGTCTTGTTACAATTCTGTTGTGGAATTTCATGACCTATCAACGTGTTCAGTGTTACTTTATGCTCACTATGAATATTAATAATGATAAATATACGACCATGAAATTAGCATGCCCGAAGGTCGGTTTTATCCATATGAAAATACGTTTATATTTTCAATCGTCTGTTTTGTAATTCTTTCTTCTTACATATCTGATTTGTGTTTTTATTTCTAAGTATTCAAGTATCATCATACGCAATATACAATGACGGATCTAAATCACAATACGGAGTTGGATATGCTGCATTATCCCAAGACAAAACGTATCAGTACTCTCTGTCTGATAATGCCTCAGCATTCACAGCAGAATTGTGTGCAATATCACCAACCATAAAAATCATTAAAGAAACCTCATTCAATAGTTTTGTGAATTTTAGCGACTCATAAAAAGCGCTATAGGAGCCATTCAAAGTTACAAACCAGAAAATAACATTGTACAAAATATTAAGTTATTACTCCATAAGTTTTATAATAATGGTAAAAATATAGAAATATGTTGGATACCTGTTCATACAAGGACTATGGGAAGTGAAGAGGCTGATAAAGCAGCCAAAGAAACAACGCACATGAAAAGATCAACTGTAAATATCCCTATTAATGATTATGTAACACGTATAAACTAGGTACTAAAAATAAATGGCAAAATATATGGAATGAAGAACCTGAACATAATAAATAAAAACAAATAAAACTTGTTGTTGGAAAATGGAGTCCATCTTACCAAAAATAGAGACATACGTAAGTAATTCTGATTCGTCTTCGAATTGGCCACTCTAGCCTAACACATGGGCACCTAATGAATAACCCACATACCCCTGCTCCTGAATGCTGTTAATGTAAAGTAATGATGATAATTATAAATTTATTGTGTGAATGTCCAACGTATAATCAGCAGCGGCTATCAAAGTTTTAGAAATAAATCCGTCGGTGAAATTTAGTCAGAAACTTCAACATGTGCAATTAATTAAATTATAAAGTTTTTTAAAAGTAGTAATTTAATTGACAAAATAAAAAAATTGATAAATTTAAGTAAAATCAATCCTTGGGGTTAAGTAAAAACAATCCTTGGGGCCAGCCCTGTGAGAGCTGATAATCAGTTCGTTGGTCTGGCAAACTATTTTAATAATAATAATAATAATAATAATAATAATAATAATAATAATAATAATAATAATCTTCATGAGCCACAAATAGGTCATGTTGTTTTGATATATTAATAACACTGTAAGTCTGCTGCAGGTTAACGAACAACTTCTGTCTAGTATGTTTACGTTCGTAAAGTTTGGTGTATTTAATAAGGCACCCGATAATTTAATGGCAAATATATCGAGTCATATGATACTGCTGTTTTAATTTTTTTGTAATAAACTAAAAAATATTAACGTTCATCCCAATAAATAAAGGACACAATTACCATTACAAATTAGAACCGTAAAGCCGAAGCAATATATATTTGCCCCGGAAATGTACAATTTCATCTGACAGATTTCCGATCAAATGTTCCCAGTGAAAAGAAATTTCGGCTCTGAAAAATTTGGACATTTTTTCTTTGTTATTTCAGTACGCCATCCAATTTAGCGCTATATCTGTCGATTTTAATCCTAAATTGTAATGCATTGTCTACCCTACAAATATTTCGAAAAATAGTGCCGGTAGACTTTTTTGGAATGCTGTATAATCCAAAATGGAATACGGAATCTGCAGAAGCTGCGGTACTTGGCAGAAATTTTGTAGTTTCATTTTGAAATGTTTCATAGGCAAGATGATATTCCATGACATTACAGTTTTTATATTACTTGCGTAAAAGCTTTCTTAAATTTGTCTTGATCCTTAACCTCGTAATTTTCCCCATTATGGTGTCGAGTGTAACCATTCAGATTTAAGTTTTTTGACGATAGAAGTGAAAACGCCGGAAAACGCATTCGTCGGAACGATTAAAGATTTGAACATGAAATCATAAATAACATCATATGAAACGTCAAGTGTTCAAGGGCGAGAAATGTCCAAATCTGGAGATGATATCCTCTATAAAATTCAGCTTCTAGCGCTCTCATAATAAGTTCGTGTTATTGGTTTCACTGGTAACGCCGAAGCCTTGCTGTGACACGAATTTCTCATAAGCTTTAGGATCTCAGAGCCCTGTAATCCGCAAGGTGATGCGCGCTTGTGCTCCGGGAAGCTTTGGGAGCGAGAGTGACCCCGACAAGAATTTCATCAGATTTTTGCCTGGCATTTTGTGAACTCAGGAGTCGGCTTGTTTCTCCTTGATTTTGTATATTGAAAAATATACAGGTTATTGGATCTGAGGTAAATCCCAAATCCTCGATATTTTTAGTAAAGCGGTTTCGATTTTGTTTTAACGTCAGTTTGTTTGTTGTTTGTGGGACTTTTGTTAAATCTTATTTGGTTTGTTGATAGTGCTATAGATGAGGTATGCGGGGTGGAGTAATCAGATCAAATACTGATTAATGTTGTCCCATTCCTTGTCTAGAATTTCGTGTGAGTCCATCGCAAACACTTGAGAAAAAGGTTTGTAGGCTATTATCATTTTTACCTAGTTTTCATGATAACTGAGGAAACAGATATAAGAAACTGAAAGTGTTTGTTTCCTGTGTAGGGTAAAGGCATACTTTGACTCCTCTTTCGTGATCAAAGTATCAACAAAGGGCAGCTTACCATCTTTTTGTCATTCAGTTTTCAATTTGATGGAAGAGAAGGAGGGTTTCTTGTTTTCGCAGTGCTGCCCAACAGAACCGTTAAAATTAGGAACAATTGAGCTGGTGTTGAATTATCCGCATGTTTTGTAGTTTTGTCAGTGTGTGTATCTGATTACTTTATGAGAGGGAAGTTACATTGCTTGTGTTATACAGAAGTTGTTTATTTATTGAGCTTGTGAACTTCATGAAAATTATATTTATATATAATTTTATTTTGTACTGGGATCGACTTCGTTTTCTTTCCACAGTCCTAGGTCGCTTAATGCATGCATCTTTTTCTATTGCTTCTCATCGCTTTAACGGTCCGTGTGTAACAAATCCCCTGACCAGCGTTTAGATGTACGGAGCTAAACTTCCGGATTGGCACCTACATTTAGATATCAATATTTTCTAGTTATAAAGAAAGAATCGTCGACGGCTGATGGTTCCAACTGGAATTGTAGCATTTCTCTTGATATCAATCGCAACGCATTAGCGATTGTAACGAAGAGAAGGGATGAAACTTCTGATGAGTAAAGAGGGTAAGGGAAGAAATATTTAAACTATTGTAAGCCCAAGAATGACGGAGGAGGAAAAAGTTCTAACAACTAAGGTAAAATGGGACTTTGAAAAATGTTGCATGTACTGAAAAAAATAAGTAACTTTTGTTTTCGGTTTTCATCAGAACCGTTAGGATTAAGTAAGTTTTCACACGTGTTTAACTTTCTCGAGTCCAGTTTTGACGGTTAAAACTATGACTGACGGTATATCTTTGCCATATTCTGACATGTGTATTCTACTGTATGGCCGACAATGTAAATGTTATCGTTTTACTCTTCAAGTTCTTTCTTGTCATCAGTGCATTCAGTTTGCATCAAATATGTCATCATATCACCCTATTTCCCCTCCGTTTTCTCATTCTCGTTCTACATTATTAGGCTATCATAACTAGCGAGAGGCGCGAGCTACTCTGCGCGGGGCAGGAGGCCAGTTGAGAACTCTGTCTTAGTGATGGGCAAAACTCATCTTTTTTGGTAGTCGATTACTTTGGTGATCAGTAATCGATTACTTAACGATTACTTTCACAGGAAACTGGTACATTACACGTACTACAGTATAATCAAGTCCAGAGGCCCTTGGTATTAATTTATACAATTATGGTTTATTTCTCTCTCTCTCTAAGCCAAGAATACTTGAAAAATATAGCAAATGAGGACTGGCATTGGCAATAAGCTCAAGTTTAAACCTGTATGGATTGTGTTTGTTATTCCATTATGCACACAAGTAAATATCGACAATCCATTTATATGAATAATGAATTAAGAAAAAAATTCCCCGAGCCTTTATCCTAAAATAAAACGGATGAATATTCTTATTCTTTATTTTTCATGAAGATATGAAGAGCTAGCCGATAAGAAAATGAAAAAAAAAGCTTCTCTTTGATTGAAAAATAAACGTCTCAACTCTTAAAGAAATAAAAAATGAGCTTGATACTTCTATTTAGCTTATAAATTTTAGTTTTTGAATAAGAAAATATTTATTATTTTCTATAAGAAAGCAAAATAAATTTTGAAAATCCTTTTAAAAGAAATATAAATGTCTTAGAGAAATCAAAATTATGTACTAATCAACATCCGTTCAACTATTCTTTTCATTTTTGTTCATGAATAGGAACATATTTACATGTTTTGGTTTTCTTCTATTTCTTTTCACTGAAATTAGTTCTCCAGCCTTTGAATAGAGTCTTTCAGATGGCACTGATGTTCGTGGGGCACCTAAATACTTCTTTGCTAAAATACTCAGCCGGGGATATTGTTCACTGTGCCGTTTCCAGAATTCCAGTAGATCCTAGGTTCTTGCTATCCTTCTTTCAGCTGTGTACAGCTTCAGTTCCAATGTGGCATCCACTGTATTTGTTCTATTCCTCTCTGTTTCAGATGCCTTTTCATCAAACCAACGCCAAAGACTTGTGTCCGGTGTTGTGTCTGAGGCTGCACTTTCAATCTGTTCAACTTCAACAACTTTGTCTCGTAAAAAAAAAAAAAAAAAAAAAAAAAGGTAATCGACTACTTGGAAATATAATCGACTACTGAGATTTTTTTTAAAGCAATCGATGTAATCGATCGATTACGCCCACCACTACTGAGTCTGTCTAAACGCGGTTGCCAGTCGTGAACTGGGTCCTTCGTCTTAAGGACTTCTCTTCGGGTGTTTCATTGACCTCATACGAATCTATGGTCATCATCGCCATTGATAAATAATGTGGCCTAAAGGGAATAAAAATCATAAAATTGCCAAGAATTTGATAAAATGGTAAAAATGAATTGACGATACGTTATAAATTTTCAAGAAAACCAGCTTCCTGCACGAAATTCAAAATATCCTCTCCGAAATCCTCGGAAAGATGAACTCTGAGAAGAAACGATTTCTCAAGTTCCCAAGGTTGGGGCACTGAACCAGCGCAAAGTGCTACACAGAGACTAATGGCAATAATACGAAGTACACTTTCCCCTGAATTCTTTGCTTGGGAGAATTTTGATATACACTAAGTGATGCAGAGTACAATACAAAAATGAAAAAAATATTTTAATCATCTGGAAAACAGAAACACAGTAATAATGAGCATTCTGTTAATGGGAAATCAAGTTGCAATGATTTTCTTATCAGATCTTCTAAGGAATCCTGCCTTCCTCTTCTGGAGAGGACACTCCCCTTCACGGGTGCCCTCAAAAAACAGGCCTTCATAAGTATCCTTTAGCCCTCACCAGGCCCACTTCCCAGCCTGGCAGGATAACTGCTTTCCTCCGAGGATGCAGCCTCTGGGTCGGACTCTTCCCTTCAAGGCTGCCCTCAAGAGACTGGCAAGCCTTTGGGGCTTTTGGGCCTCATCCTTAAAGTCCTTGGGCCCTCTCCAGACCTGCTTCCCCAGCCTGGCAGAATACCTGCCATCCTCCAAGGAAGCAGCCTCTGAGTCGGATCCTTCCCTTCAGGGCTGTGGCATCAAAAGACTGGTGAGCCTTGTGGGCTTTTGGGTCTCATCCTTGAAGTTCTTGGGGCCTCTCCAGTCCTGCTTCCCCAGCCTGGCAGGATACCTACCTTCCTCTGAGGAAGCAGCCTCTGGGTCATACCATTCCTTTCAAGGCTGCCCTCAAGAGACTGGCGAGCCTTGTGAGGTTTTGGGCCTGATCCTTGAGATTTTTGGGAGAGGGCCAGGCTGGCAGGATACCTGCCTTCCTCCGAGGAAGCAGCTTCTGGGTCGGACCCTTCTCTTCAATGCTGCCATCAAGAGACTGGTGAGAGCCTTGGAGGCTTTTGGGCAGTATCCTTGAAGTTCTTTGGCCATCTCCAGGCCTACTTCCCCAGCCTGGCAGGATACCTGCCTTCCTCAGAGGAAGCAGAGGAAGTAGCCTCTGGGTTGGACACTTTCCCTTCAAGGCTGCCACCAAGAGACTGGTGAGCCTTGGGAGCTCTTGGGGCTTATCCTTGAAGTTCTTGGGCCCTCTCCAGTCCTGCTTGCCCAGCCTGGCAGGATACCTGCCATTATCCGAGGAATCAGCCTCTGTGTCAGACCCTTCCCTTCAAGGCTGCCCTCAAGAGACTGGCGAGCCTTGTGGGCTTTTGGGCATCATCCTTGATTTTTTTGGGCCCTCTACAGGCCCGCTTCCCCAGCCTGGCAGGATACCTGCCTTCCTCCGAGAAAACAGCTTCTGGGTCGGACCCTTCCCTTCAAGGCTGCCCTCAAGAGACTGGTGAGCCTTGGATGCTTTTGTGCCATATCCTTGAAGTTCTTGGGCCCTCTTCAGGCCCGCTTCCCCAACCTGGCAGGATACCTGCCTTCCTCCAAGGAAGCATCCTTTGAGTCAGACCCTTCCCTTCAAGGCTGCCCTCAAGAGACTGGTGAGCCTTAGGGACTTTTGTGCCTCAACCTTGAAGGTCTTGGGCCCTCCCCAGGCCTGCTTTCCCAGCTTGGCAGGATACCTGACTTCCTACGAGGAAGCAGCCTCTGGGTTGGACCTTTTCCTTCAAGGCTGCCCTCAAGGGACTGGCTAGCCTTTGGGGCTATTGGGTCTCATCCTTGAGAGTTTTCAAAACTCTCCAAGCCTGCTTCCCCAGCCTCGCAGGATACCTGCCTTCTTCCAAGGAAGCAGCCTTTGGATCAGACCCTACCCTTCAAGGCTGCCCCCAAGAGACTGGTGAGTCTTAGGGGATTTTTGACTTTATCGTTAATGTTCTTGGACCCTCCCCAGGCCTGCACCCCCAACCTGGCAGGGTACCTGCTTTCCTCTGACGAAGTAGCCTCTGTGTCAAACACTTCCCTTCAAGGCTGCCCTCAAGAGATTGGTGAGCCTTGGAGGCTTTTGGGCCTCATCCTTGAAGTTTTTGTGCCCTCTCCAAGCCCGCTCCCTCAGCTTGGCATGATAACTGCCTTCCTGTGAGGAAGCAGCCTCTGGGTGGGACCCTTCTCTTCAAGACTACCCTCAACAGACTGGTGAGCCTTGTGGGCTTTTGGGCCTTATCCTTGAAGTTCTTGGGCCCTCTCCAAGCCTGCTTCCCCAGCCTGGCAGGATACCTGCCCTCATCCGAGGAAGCAGCCTCTGGTTTGAACCCTTCCCTTCAAGGATGCCCTCAAGAAACTGGTGAGCCTTGTGGGCTTTTGGGCCTCATCCTTGAAGTTCTTGGGCCCTCTCAAAGCCCGCCTCCCTAGCCTGGTAGGATACCTGCCTTCCTCCGAGGAAGCAGCCTTTGGGTGGGACCCTTCTCTTCAAGACTTCCCTCAACAGACTGGTGAGCCTTGTGGGCTTTTGGACCTTATCCTTAAAGTTCTTGGGCCCTCTCCAAGCCCACTTCCCCAGCCTGGCAGGATACCTGCCTTCCTCTGAGGAAGCAGCCTCTGGTTCGGACCCTTCCATTCAAGGCTGCCCTCAATCAACTGGTGAGCCTTGTGGGCTTTGTGGCCTCATCCTTGAAGTTCTTGGGCCCTCTCACAGCCCGCTTCCCCAGCCTGGTAGGATACCTGCCTTCCTCTGAGGAAGTGGCCTCTGGGTTAGACCCTTCCCTTCAAGGCTACCCTCAAGAGACTGGTGAGCCTTGAAGTTTTTGTGCCCTCTCCAAGCCTGCTTCCCCAGCCTGGCAAAATACTGCCTTCCTCTGAGGAAGCAGCCTCTGGTTCGGACCCTTCCCTTCAAGGCTGCCCTCAATCAACTGGTGACCCTTGTGGGCTTTGTGGCCTCATCCTTGAAGTTCTTGGGCCCTCTCCAGGGCTGCTTCCCCAGCCTGGCATGATACCTGCCTTCCTCTGAGGAAGCAGCCTCTGGTTCGGACCCTTCTCTTCAAGGCTACCCTCAAGAGACGGGTGAGCCTTGAAGTTTTTGTGCCCTTTCCAAGCCCGCTTCCCCAGCCTGGCAGGATACCTGCCTTCCTCTGAGGAAGCAGCCTCTGGTTCGGACCCTTCCATTCAAGGCTGCCCTCAATCAACTGGTGAGCCTTGTGGGCTTTGTGGCCTCATCCTTGAAGTTCTTGGGTCCTCTCCAGGGCTGCTTCCCCAGCCTGGCAAGATACCTGCCTTCCTCTGAGGAAGCAGCCTCTGGGTCGGACCCTTCCCTTCAAGGCTACCCTCAACATACTGGTGAGCCTTGTGGCTTCCCTTCCTGAACTGCTTCACAAAGAGAAGGATTTGGTTCTTTCTTTCCTTTTTTTATACATCTACTAAATAAAGGAAGAGAGGTAGAACTTGGTAATACTTATAATATATATATATATATATATATATATATATATATATATATATATATATATATATATATATATATATAAAATATATATAATAATTTAAAAAAGAAAGAAATATACATTTAGTGAAAAATCATCATCATCGTATTCTTTTCTCTCGTCGTTGGGAGATATATATATATATATATATATATATATATATATATATATATATATATATATATATATATATATATATATATATATATATATATATATATATATATGTATATGTATATATATATATATATACATATACATATACATATAATATATATATTTATATATAGATATCTGCAGACGACGAGAGAAAAGGATACGATGATGATTTTTGGCTAAATGTATATTTCTTTCTTTTTTCAAAATTTTGATATTTTCGTGGCAATAAAGCTTTCAAGAAAATTTCACCCCGAAGAGAACAAGATCCACTTGGAAATTATTATAATAAATTACCTCTATTTTCTGTGCTAATCCTCTTCCCTTCCTTCCCCCCCTTCCTCCCCCAACTCCCATCAAGCTCCTCCTTCCACCCTTTCCTCCAGTTTCTTCATTCTCCTCCACGTTCCTGTTCCAGTTTCCAGCATCGTTATAATTACCTTTGTACCTCAAACTAAGTTTGTGAAGTTATTGTTGCACTATTGATTTAAGAGCAGAAACCCGAGTTAATCACTGAGCGTTGTAATGCAATTCTGCGTCTCTTTAATCGTTTTGCTGGTGCCTCTTAGCACCGAGGATTCGGAATTTGGACTCAGGTTGCATTCCAGCAATTGCCTCGAGTTAATTCAGTTACAAATCCTTCTTGGCCTGGCCCAGCATTGCTTCACCCGACCTCGGCTTAAATACACTTACTTGGTCTAAAAGCCTTTGAAGTCCTATCATTGTATGGCATGTTTTTTTTTTTTATCTTAAAATTGTCTGTTCTGAGTCCAAGATGAAATATTCTAACAGAGATTCTTATTTTTCCTTAGTGTATTTTGATTAATTGTTTTCTTGGTTCGTTTCATTCATCTCAGTGAGACATGTTGCTCTCAGCAACATATATTATCAACACAACATAAGTACCTAGATTTGCCTTTCATAAACATTCTAGAGAAACATTATTGGGACATCTAATGTTTTTCATTAGCTCAGAAGGCTCTCTAAATTATCTTTTCCTTTATAGAAGCCTTATGTATAAAAACTCTTCGACATCAAACATATGCTCAAGGTATAGATATAGCAAAACCCGCATGATCTCAGTAGTGATGAATTCTGTAACCTTCAAATAAAAAATATTATTAAAACGATACCAGTAATTATTATAATGATGGTGATAGTGACAAGGAGGAAGAGGAGGAACATTTCCAATTTTCTTAAATGGTTTCTTTTAGATTAATCGTAAATGGATTAGTGTTTTTTATGCGTCATAAACGCTTCAGTTTTCACTGCTGTGTTACAGCAGACGTAATCTGACTATATAAGATGAATAATACCAACTACTAAAATTCCCCAATCAACATAAGAGTAATTGATTTTATCCCTATTTCTCAAATTATTCCATTGACAAAATCATTGGCTATTTTGCTTGTAACTACTTCTTTATCACTTTTTAGTTTTTATTTTGCCCCTGATTTCTCGCAGTCATTCTCTTGGGATATAAATTATGGTAGCGCTCAGTAATTTTTATTGTCTTGTATTTATAATCATTCGTAGCATCACAGAGAATGAATACGACACGTGGTTTGCTGAAAACCATTTCGTCTCGTCTATAGACATCTTTAGAGGATACTACAAGATACTACAAATCAGCAGAATTTATAAGATATGGTGAAACCAGAGTTTTGAAGAAAACAAACAGGCCAGGAATTTATAACCCAGATCCATTTATCTCAAAATATGGATGTAAATTGTATAGCATTTAGGCACTGTTGTTTGTTGAGGGAGGTCCAAGCAATCAAGTGATGTAAATGTCTGTTTTCCTTTAATAAGTAAACCAGGTGTGGCTGGATGTATTTTCATTCAGTGGTTATTGGAAGGAATATTCAAAATAGTCGTTTAATTTTGGGGGTCTGAAAGTGGCTATGAATGTTATGAAATCATTTTAGTTTGATTAAAAAAAATAGAGTAACATGTATGGATAATTTGAATGAAAAATGGAATAATTTAAAAGTTATGGAAGTAATAGGGTCTGATGGTGAATTCTGGTTCATCGTGGCACCCAGAGAATCCATGACAATGTAACCGCTGAAGAAATTATAGAATAGGAGCATGAGAGCTTTTAAAATATTTGCAGTACTGTAACGACCAGAGTGGGCCGTTAAGGTTCTTTAACATACTCAGGACGGGGCTGTCATGACTGACGGCAGATGCAACAAACAAAGGAGGGGAAAACAACAAAAACAATAAAATGAGCTTAAAATTAATTTATTTACAAAATTTACAAGTGAGTCAGGTCTGGTAAAAAGATAAAAACCATAAATACAAAAAAAAAAAAAAAAACCAAAAGGCAGCACTAAAAATCAAGTTAAATAAGCAATTAACTTTATAAACAAAAAGTAGCTTAAAAGAAAAAAAGGCAAAAATAAACAACAGCAGGCAGAAAAAAAAACAAACATACGTCCTCCATCGGGGCACCAAGACAGCCCTCAGCTGTGCAACAGGGACAAAAACCCATCAACCAGAAAACCCCGATGGAGACGTCAGGACAGCCTCACGCTGTCATCAAAGATGAGCAGCTCGTGGTCACACGACTGCTCATGGTCACACTCCACCTCTACGACGTGCTCCAATCCAATTTGCTGCTCAAAAACTCGACCAACGTCGACTCCAAAAACTGCCTGGCCCCAGTGCCTGGGCTTTGTCCTAAATATCATACATCCATCCATCCATCCATAGAATACCTTCGCTGCCCAACCAGACCCGACTGACGACAGAAAACCGGCAGCTCACCACGAAAGCATCAAAACAAAAAAAACTTGAAGGTAAGGAGGCAGCAATCCACAAAGGGAACGAGCGGGGAACCAGCAGTTCCTGCAAAACCATCACTTAACGTGACAAGTACAGAAAAGAGAATCATATAGAGTTATAATGGCAGAAGAATATGAAAGACGATAAGAAAGGGAAAAGAAAGGTGAAAGCTCATAAGATATTTTAACTTAAAGAGAACAAGAACCACAGAGAGAAGTTTTTAAAGAAATGGAGTGCTCAAAGATAGGTTGAAGGGATGGAATGGAATATCAACTTTGGCCAAAGGCCAAGCGCTGGGATTTATGAGGTCATTCAACGCAGAAATGGAAATTTAGGGTAGAAAACTTTTAAAGTTGTAATAGGAGGAAAACCTCGCAATTGCTCTATGAAACAATGAAACAATTGTTCGGAGGACGTGGAAAGTCAGATGGAAGAAAGAGAATATGAATGGGGGTACAGTATAAGGAATGACAGGGGTTGCAGTTTAGGGGCCGAAGGGACGCTGATCGAGACTACAGTCTGCCCCAAAGCCAAATCAAAGTCCTTCAAAAGAAGGCATCGTGCTTACCCCATACAAAATGGGAAAACAAGCACGTTAAAAGAAGAAGGACAATCTTAAGTAATGCCTACAGTGCCCTGCGTGAAATGCATTTATGGAACTATTCTCCTGCAGGAGATAGGTTGAAGGGCAAATGAATTTCAGTTGAGGGAATTAATATTTTAAGCGGCTGTTATCTGAATAAAATAGAGTAGCAGCAGAAATGAATGTTTCAGTAGTTGAAAGCTTTAGCTAAACTGGAAATTGGCTATGGGACTGAAGTGAGAGTTACGAGCATGTAAGGATTGTGTGAGGTAAAGTATATGAATTTTAACAATTGCCCGTGAATCACCTCTGGAAAGTAGGGGGCCAAAATTAGATGCAACCACTTAAGAAAGTGGTATTCACAGCAAAAGACTTGTAATGAGACAATAAAAAGAACGAATATTATAAAATAAATTTTTAGTTGATTAGGCAATGTCTCCGAAACAAGTTTTCAATTAGTTTAAACTACCAAAATATTTATAAACGTGGGTGATTGTCTTTCATTGACGTCAAGTGGAAATACATTCTTGGAATGGACACTTCTGATAGAGATAAGAAAAAAAATTATCTTTAGATGAGATGTTCTTTGTTAAGACCTTGACAAAGATAATTAAATTAATTGGAGGATAGCTGAGATGAGTGAAGTGGTGTGGAGTGTGAAATACTCGGCAAAAATATAAAATGCTGAAGAAGATCGGAGAAGCTCGTGTTGTGATCAGTAGGAGTAATTAGGTTATGCTTTGCAAAAGGTACACTTGAGACTTGGAAAGCATTTGAGAATGTAAGAACGAATAGAATGCCCGTGTCTTTAGCAACAGCTAAAAATAAATGCGACTGTTTTCATTGCATTATTAGAGTGGGAGCTCCTGGAACAATGAATATTTACAAGAGATGCGATTCAGTGTTGCTTCCATGTTAATGCGATATTGCATTTTAGTCTGCTCCTGGAGTGAATGAATATTTACAAGAGTTTTTGTTGTGTTGTTCCATGTTATGTTAGTCTGTGAGAGTGAAGAGAGAGAGTGAGAGAGAGAGAGAGAGAGAGAGAGAGAGAGAGAGAGAGAGAGATCATCTTCAATAAGAAAGTAATGATATCCTATCATGAGTGACGTTAGTGAGTATAATCAAAGTCTTGATCCCTGATTTCCTAATTAAAGCCTCAAACACGACGAAGTTGATCATAATTTGATGATAATCTCATGAACGTAGGGAAGGAGAGGGAATGCTTACGGAGGCGCAGAAATAAAAGATGGAAAGACAGCACAAAGAATATTTGGGCTTTTCTTCAGTCTCGAATTCTGCATCTGTTCGCCAAGTCCTTAAGAAATGGTCATAAATACTTAATAAATATTTTTGGTTTTATTTATTGTTGATAAAACAAAATTTTAAGTACTCTGAAAAACTGCTGCTAAAAAGAGTAGTGTACTAGCTACATAAATAACAAATGACAAACTTTCCGTTGTATTTAATTACGTATTTGCTCGTGTAAAATATCTTTCTTTAATAAATATTTTCCTTATATTTGTTTTTATTCCTTCCGTCTACAGTACTTCATTGGGCAGTTGACATCAATTACATACGTAGTTTATGATTTTCTCAGTCATCTGCTTTTCTTAGTCATTAGTAAATGCTGAGATACCTTAGTAAAATGAAAAAGGACAATGTTGTGGGATTTTTCTGATCTCTTATGCTGAAGAAAACTTTCTTCCAAATGCATAAGTGGAGCAACTTTACGAAGCATAAGAACGATATTCACCTATATTTAGACTACACTTTTAATATGGAAAGTCGTCCATATTTCGCCCATTTTCCTCATTTACTTTTTATTGACTTCGTTCCTTATTCCTTTACTTCTCTTTCCTTCCTTCACATTCCTTTGTCTATGAACACGTGTAGGCGAGGGCCCTGATCCCAACTCTTACCTTTTTTAAAACAACGATTCTACCTTTTGAAAAAGAGGTGAAATTTAGTGTCATGACATCTGACTCTGTGCAGTTAAAAACTGGATTATATCAATCAGATATATTCATCATCGTGCCAGTTCAAAATGAAATAGTGAGTGAAGTGTAGTTCATATGGGTACTCGGGTATGCTCTGCAGTATTTAGAACATCGCTGTATAAAATTCATCGTGTAGGCTCGAATGAATTTCCTTTAGAGCTTAGAAGAAAGGAGCTTGGGGTCCAAATACGATAGTTAGAGACTTTGATGAAATAATGGAAAGTAAAAAAAAATGATGAAATAAACCGCCATCTGTATTCCTTAGATCAGACGAGAAATCTTGTGTGACCCAAAGAATGTCAATAAAAAGCAACAGACAGGACGACTGAAATCATTTTAACCGACTGAAGATAAGATCGGCCACACCCCCCTAACCCGTCAGCATATTTTAGAAGGCAGACCTCCAGAGTGTGCTCAGCGGGATTTATTAGTTGTTAATTGAGCTTACTTTGGTGCATTGCTCTAAGTAAAGCAACCAGCAGCGAAGATTCCATCATGAAAGGTAATCCTTTTTTGAAATTTTTGTAAGATGATGCATATTCCTGCACTAATCAGTTTTTTAAGAGGGGAGGGGGCGATTAAACTCTCCCCTCTCCCTCTCCTTTGCCCTCCATATAGAAATGAGCTGATAACACTGGCGACGTCATTCAGATTTTTCAACCTAAAAAAGTCAATCCCTGATGCAAATGTCACTATGAGCTTTGTCTATCAGTTTTTATTGTTTGGATCGTAGCTAGTCACTATAGGACTTTTAAGCCCTCCTGATTCTATTTTCATAGCTAGCCATATATCTTCGGTGACTCGAAAATCGAGGTCTTGGCAAGAAGCAGAAGGGCCAAGCGTGTCTTCTTTGTTCGTTCCTTCTTCATACCTTTGCTCACAGTGAGGGTAATCAAATAAATTTGTTTGTACATACAAGAGTGACCCTTCTCTTCCGCTTCTTTCTTTAACGCAAATTCTAGAATACGTTCAGTTCTTATTGCCAATAGTTTATGAATTCACTTATTGGAATGGAATATAGAATTTTGGCCAAAGGCCAGGCGTTGGGACCTGTGAGGTTGTGAGTGAGGTACGAGTAAGATACGGAGGTCTACAGCTTACTAATTTACGTTGTTGTTTTTGATTAAGCTGGCTTTATGCCAGCAAGGGCTCTTGCTCATAGAGCAGCCCGTAAGATTTATTTACTAAACTTTCACACAGGTCAATAGCTTGTGTGCGCCGTAGTAGTCCCAGCCTCTTGACAGATAGAGGAAGGGATTAAATTCAAGCATCTGTGTTTCTTCACAGACATAAATTTACATTTGGATGGATACAAGACATCTGATTGACAATTATACATACATTACTGGAAAGCTGGCATAACAATATACAGAATGATAATAATACATGAAAGGTGACAATAACGGTGATTGAGATATTTGCATAAAAGACGTGCGAGAGAACTTGTTTCTCTCGACCGCATGGTTTTTCCTCCCACGTTACTCATCGCGGGAGACAGCAGATTTTGATCGTAGGCCTGCCACGTGGGCGGTACAAGGTCATTCAGCGCTGAAAGTAAAATTTAGAGTTGAAAGGTTTTAAAGGTGTAACAGGAAGAAAACCTCATAGTTGCGCTAGGAAATTATTGTTAGGAGAGGGTGAAAAGTAAGATGGACGATGGGAATATGAAGGGACAGTAAAAGGAATGAAAGGGGTTGCAGCTAGGGGCCGAAGGGACGCTGCAAACCTTAAGTAATGCCTACAGTGCACTGCGTAAGGTGCACTGACGGCACTAGCCCCCTACCGGGGAATTCACTTGTTAAATAACCCAAAGGAAAGGAAAAAGTTTAAACACTGTCTGGAGTCCATGCCATTGCCGTCTACTGTATACACACGTTTGCATCAGTGATTTCTAACGACACGTGAATCGTCGTGGAAAAAGTTGGTTTGCTTGCGATATTTGAATTTCAAGTTATAGATAGTTTTCATTTTAGTCCTACCCTAGTTTTGTTGCAGTGCCACTGAGATCAACAAAGTGATTTTTGGCACATTTTTTTGAACTTCAGTAATAAGGACATTTTTGAAATTACTGCCAGTAAAAGACAAAGCGCTGTCACTTCCTCATTGTGCTCTTCTCATCATTACTCACTGTATGAATAAGCAACAGAAAGTTAAAAGTTAAAATGGGTCCTCTTTGTACAACTGCAATTTATTTGAAAAAAAAAACCACAAATGAGATATCAGCAATATGTCTTCTTCCCTCGAGCTTAATGTGAAGGGTCAAGGTTTCTTGTTGACAGTTCTTTAAAAAAAATTTTTGTTAAAGATCTAATTCTGGGCATGGCAACGGGGCCCTTTTCATCCCTAAAACGGAGAGAAAAGAAGATGAAAGTTCTTTGCGTTATCACCGAAAATTTACTAAAATATTACCATAGAAGGTGGCTTGACTAAGCTTGGCAGTTCAATCCAAAGTTCTAAGTGAAGTTTTTCGTGTGAAGTAAAAATAAAATTATCGATTTTAGTTTTCTGTTAGAGAAAACCATTGAGATGGTTAACTGTCTGTCCGTCCGCACTTTTTCTGTCCGCCCTCCTATCTTAAAAACTACAGAGGCTAGAGGGCTGCAAATTGATATGTTGATCATCCACCCTCCAGTCATCAAACATACCAAATTGCAGCCCCCTAGCCTCAGTAATTTTTATTTTATCTAAGGTTAAAGTTAGCCATAATTGTGCGTCTGGTACCGCTACAGGTGCCAACAACACAGGCCACCACCAGGCCGCTGGTGAAAGTTTCATGGGCCGCGGCTGGGAGTTTCATGGGCAGTGGCAGAGAGTTTCATACAGCATTATACGCTGTACAGAAAACTCGATTGCGCCGAAGAAACTTCGGCGCATTTTTTTCTTGTTTTTTATAGTCAACTAACAGCTGCTTATAAAAGGTAAAATCTTTTATCCTTGCTGTATACATGAGTAAAATTGTATAGCGTAGTTTGCCCTAAATTCTTTTATGATTACTAATTATATTATTATTTTTATTACTGATATTGTTACAGAAAGCACATTTCAAGTTATTGATTTAGGTCGATGAGAGAGAGAGAGAGAGAGAGAGAGAGAGAGAGAGAGAGAGAGAGAGAGAGAGAGAGAATTGCCTGGAATGGCAGCTTATTGATATCTCTCGTAATCAGATTGCGCAGACTTATAGATTCACTTTTCCTCTCACAGCAATTCGTGAATTCGTGTATCAGATATCGTAAAAGATCACTCATCATTTATTGCACGTCATTGCAAAGTCTAGTTTAGGATAGCGTTTCCGTTTATTAATCTCAAATATATACTCGCCTGATGCGAATTGGGAATTCTGTAACACAAGTTGTCTATTTCCGGTAATTGATTCGAACCATCGAAACTTTCTTCCAAGCATAAGTGGATTAAGACCGATTGCTATAAGGGCGATATTCCCCTCCATTCAGTCTACATTTCGGCTCATATGTGCAGCCATTCATGCGTTATTAATTGTCATGGATAATTAACCCAATGGAGTTATCAAAATGAGCGAAGCCAATTAAGTCGATTTATTTGTGATTATCTGATTTGTTGGAGTTGTGTTGAGCGCTCAGGGAAATCATAATATAAAATTAGTTTTGATGGAGCCCTCAAATGAATATAACAATTTAGAAGTACCAAATCATTATGAGGAGAAGGAACAGAATGTTTTGCTGTACAAAATATGTTACTTGTGTTAATACTTAGTAAAGAGAGTAAAGTAATACGCTTCGGTTACATTGCGCTAATTATCACGTAATTCAATAACTTTCTCTCGTTCGTATATATATATATATATATATATATATATATATATATATATATATATATATATATATATATATATATATATATATATATATATATAATATATATATATATGTATATATATATATGTATATATATATATATATATATATATGTATATATATATATATATATATATATGTATATATATATATATATATATATATATATATATTATATATATATATATATTTATATATGTATATGTGTGTGTTTGTAATTGTAATAACCAAAGTGCCCTCTTAATTTCTTGAATTCTTCACACTTTTTGGATATGCTTGTAACCACAAAGCCGAAGATCCATATGCAAGAACATGAAGTAATTCTGATGTCCGTAACAGGATTCGAACTCGCATTCAGAGTATCAGAACAAGGTCACGTTCTAGGGCTTTGTAGTGACAAGCGCAACCAAAAAGTGCGAAGAATTCGGGAAGTTGAGAAGGCATTGTGCTTATTATAGTTAACGTAAGTATCAGGTAAAGAATGACCATTAGACTCTCTCTCTCTCTCTCTCTCTCTCTCTCTCTCTCTCTCTCTCTCTCTCTCTCTCTCTCTCTATATCTCTATATATATATATATATATATATATATATATATATATATATATATATATATATATATATGTATGTATGTAAGTATGTATGTATGTATGTATGTATATATTTGCGTGGAGATATGTGAGCCCATCACCTAGCTTTGGAAGGAGCAATCAGCCAATATGGAGAGTTGAATATATTTCGATTGGGGTTGTAGTGTATTTAGGTGCAGAGGGTAAATGTCGCACATTGATATAAAGTTCTTAATGATAAAGTGAACAGAGATAGTACAGCACCTGAGAGTAAATGAGTTGGAGGGACACTTGTGCTCTTGAAACTGGGACTTGAAGCTTCCATATGTGCAGCATATACTCTCAGTTGTATGGAATGGTGTCACCCAAGCTAGTAGTCGCGTTAAGAACTGGTAGGATAAGCAAATCATGGCATCCACCGAAACTCTAGCCTTTACCGTCTTTCCTACCGCTCGTTCCTCACTTGGACTCGTGTCATAAAAGTTTGTTGTTAGGTGGGAGTGTCAGTTATACTTTAGACTTGTGAAGTTTGCTGATTCAGTTTATGCGACATTAGCCTCCATTTGTAGCCTGAGAAGATTTTTGAGCATTTTTCTTTTAACTTTTACTTCAAGTAGGACAACTTAACATTTGGGTAGGAGTGCGTTTTCTTAGTGATACCGATAACACTGATAGTAGCTACGGTATTCTCCCCTGTAACTGACTTACTGCAGCTCTTAATATTTGAAGGGAATTGTTATAATATTACTGTGGAAATCCCATGAATAAAGGATATGATTCGACTCATTAAGTAGTACCCATTCGATTTATTATTCAGTTTGGTTTCACGAGAAGTTTCCAAGAGAAAACGTTTTGTATTTTATGCATTACTTGTTGATTATTACACATTATAGATGACTTATTCCCCATACAGTGAATTCATTTTTTATTAATGCCGTGCATTCCTTTTCAGTTTATCTAATAATCTGTAAAGGAATCTTTTACATATAGTTAATAATAAGTGTATGTGCACTGTTACTCGGTTTATGCTGAAGTTTCTTAGTTCTTATTGAAACTTATCTTAATTTTACACCTTAAAGAATTCAAACAGGAAGTTACATGTTATATCCTCTCTTTCTCATATATATATATATATATAGATATATATATATATATATATATATATATATATATATATATATATATATATATACAATATATATATATATATATATATATATATATATATATATATATATATATATATATATATATATATAAATTTATATATAAGATCGATAATAAAACTAAACAAGTAATAAAATGCGCTGAAGTTTCTTCGGCGCAATCGAGTTGTCTGTACAGCGTATATAATGCTGTATGAAACTTTCAGCAATGGCCCATGAAACTCAGCCACGGTCCGGTGGTGACCTGTGTTGTTGGTACTTATAGCGGTGCCAGAAGTACGATTATGGCTAACTTTAACCTTGAATAAAATAAAAGCTACTTAGGCTAGAGGCTGCAGTTTAGTATGTTTGATGATTGGAGGGTGGATGATCAACATACCAATTTGCAGCCCTCTAGCTTCAGCAGTTTTTAAGATCTGAGGGCGGACGGACAGACAAAGCCGGCACAGTAGTTTTCTTGTACAGAAAACTATAAATGGGTTATATACAGAAGGTGACTCTTGCAGCCACTTCCTTGACTGGATGGCAGAAGATAGGCAAAGATAACAATAACGTAAGAGTAGTCTGTAAACCAAAGAAGGAACCATTGTATAGCAATAGTTAGTATGATTCAAGGCAAAAAATATTGGGTAGTGAATACATGGCCTAACGATCAGGAACCACATAGGGTTGGTTTCATTGCCTCCCTCACCAGAACGCATGGAACAGAGCCACCCAATTCGTTGTCCGTTCAAAAGAGAGATTGATTGATTGATTGAGTTATGGTCACTAAAAGTGGTGTCACAACGTCTATGTTCAAAAGAGAGAGGACCTTGCCCAAGAAACACGATAACATGATACTCTCTTTACCGGAAACCTTACTGTTTTTGCGAAGACGAACGTGAATTCCACGTTGTTAATGAGAAATCAGGGATAAATAAAAGTCTGGTAAAACGGATTGTTTTTAAGTTATGGGGCCTCATACAAAAGTCTGGTAGCTATATTCACTCTGCATCTAGCATTAAATGTTTATTGATAAAAATTTTGTCCGAATTCTCTTAAAATCTTAACGATTGTCACAATGCTTGAGTCCGAGAGATGCTGTACCATTGCACTTGCTGAAATCACGCCTACAGAGATGCCTGAAATTCTGTGACATTATTATCACTGATATCATAAATTTTCACAAAATTAAGAAAAGGCTGTGCCTTTCATTCATAATTTGGCATCCTAAACAGAGTGACACAAATTTTTGTA
>NC_089754.1:16727802-16737802 GCF_040412425.1 Macrobrachium rosenbergii
TCTTTGTGTACACATTTGTGCTTAAGGTGATAGCATTCCTTAGCGTACTCTGCTAAAAACTAATAAAGAAATGTAATCCAACTCTTTTCAAAGTCGTAATCATAGAAAATGTTAAATAGATTTAGTCAAAGATGTAGTATGATAAATAAGAGCTTAATTTGCTATATAAAATTGGAAATTAAATACGCCGCCTCTAAATCAAAGAAAAGGAACTATTCAAAACTAAAACTAGGAGCGCAATATTTTGAACTCATCGTTTCCATAAAATAACTCATTATATCACCCTAAAGGAAATATGCAAAGGATATGTGATTAGGTCTTGGAAATAAATAAAAAAATCAAACTCTAAAAAAATACTTTGCTATTTCATTAAAAAAAAATGAAGAGGAGTAGCGAATAAAGCCCAAGAAAAGGTAAGTGCCATTCCGTGGTTGAGATTTACGTTCCAGGTTACAGCTGAAAGACTGTTAAAACCAATAAGCCTAACGGTCTTTAAGATCAATTATTATACTCCAGATGTCACTGACCATATGGAAAATACCCAAAATGCATAACAAGTAAGTGGTAAACGATGTCCTATGATTCCATTTGCTCCTTTCGTCAGGAACTTCATTGACAGACTGAAGACGTCAACCCAGCAAGGGGACATTACATCGACTGATGTAGAGATTTTACTCATGAATTCAAATGTAAAGGAGGCCATGAATATAATTCCAGATAAGGTGTTGAACCTTTGAACATTCTTTACAACGTGCTGATGAAAAGTGTCCTTGTCTTGTACTACAGAGGCTACCTATCCGTCTCCCAAAGAGTAGCTGTTACACCTGAAAGATAGTGTAGTAGTGGGATTTCTTCTTAGAGTCTAGTTAGCTAAAATTTTTACGTAGTAAAGAAAAAAGTTTTTGTGATCACCTTAAATTTGCTATTTATGTAGGATCAATCGACGACATATTGGTTCTATTGTCTGTGACAACTCTGATGAAGGTTTCAAAACAAAGAGGAACGTTGGAGAACGACTATCCTTCCTTGATGCTCTGTAGAAGATTAAGGGTACCTGAATACTCAAGGTGGATACCGAGAAAAATACGGATAATGTGCCATCCTCGCTAATGTGAACTGAACGTACGCTATTTGCAGAAGCTGGGAATTAATCAGCAAAGGACTAAATTGAATCGTGCAACCCTCAGCCAATAGTGAACACTGGGAGACCATGACAGAAGAGTACATTCAAGGAAAAATTTTAAAATTCAATATCCATACCACATCTAATAAGGGCCCACGAAAAACAATCACAGTACACCATCATGTACAATAGGCAAGGCCTTCAAAGAAGATAGGCTCTAAAATGAATAAATGCTAGGGGGATTACTCCTTATGACCCTCAAGCACTCAAATCTTCAGCTGCCGAAACCTGGTGCGAACTGTATGAAAACAGCGTAGCTCATCACAGACAGAAGGAACAATTAGCCAACATAGTGTACAAAAGTTTGTATGTTTCGTGACGAATTGTGAATCCTTCAAAAGCAGCTGACTTGAAGGGACAAGAATCGTCTTTACTGATCCAAGGTTTAATATCAAGGCTATATCAGAATATTCACAAGCCACAAATTTATGTACAAATTTTGCTGAATTATATTCATCCATTTAAATGGAAACTTTCAGATCTTCAACTATCAGCAGCGCAGCACGGAGAGAGAGAGAGAGAAAGGTGTTGTTTGTTGAGCATGGCTGCTCAACAAACAACAAGGAATTGCCAACGATGATAATGATGAATAACAAAAAAGAAAATAATAATAAGTACAAGTGCTGTACCCTCAGGTCAGAGCTACAAGACGTCAGAGAGAGATAGCGAGAGATAGGAGAGAGAGAGAGAGAGAGAGAGAGAGAGAACCTGGAAAGTCTGGATCATTAACCCAGGCCCACCTACCAATCAGAAAACGATCGCCACATTACTCACTTACGAAGGCAAAACTTTAATCGAACAGTGCTGTGTGAGTATTGGATTATTAATAGAAATGAATGAAATTTCCAGGTCAGATAAAAATTGTTTACTCTTCCTGCTAATTAATGTACTGACCATTGTTATCATAAGCCCACTGTATTTTGTTACTTTTTATATAGCTTTATTGCAGAAATGTAAAAAATTGCATTTTTTCATTCATCCTTTTAAAACCTGCACACCGGTCTGCATACTCTTACTTTTTTAAGAAAAATTTATCTTAAAAGTTCACTCCGCACGATATAAAGGTTATTATACCACAGCATTTTTAAATCTTTACATTAATATTTAAGTAATGCCTTCTCCTTCTCTCTCTCTCTCTCTCTCTCTCTCTCTCTCTCTCTCTCTCTCTCTCTCTCTCTCTCTCTCTCTCTCAATTTGTTTGTATTATACGCAGTGCGGTGTAGTTTACAGACACGCTCCTTTCGTACGATAGTAAAGCAGTAAACGTCCCTTAAAAATCCTCCATCTGAATAAAAAGATCTCATGACTTGCTTAGAAAAATACCGTTGGAGGAATATCACACCCATGCCCCGATGCATCAGAGGATCCCACGATTTCCAGACCGATTCGGCCTCGTACTGCTCCGAAATCATATTGTATTTCCACGCCGTTGCCGGTGGCGCCTTATTCACTTTCGCCTCCATAAAAAATACGTCTGTTGAAATGGGTTTCCGTCCTCCTTTTTCTTCCAGGATGTTTATTTGAGAGAATGCTTTTCATTTTTGCCATAGTTCTTAATTCATGAATATAAATTTTAATTGAAAAGCCATTTTTAGTTTTCTGGAAAAGAAAATTATTGAGTCGGCTTTGTCTGTCCGTCCATACTTTTTTCTGTCCGCACTTTTTCTGGTTAAGCAAGTCAAAATCGTGCTTCTGGCACCGGTATAGGATAGGCCACACCGGGCCGTGGTTAAAGTTTCTTGGGTCGCGGCTCATACAGCATTATACCGAAACCACCGAAAGATAGATCCATTTTCGGTGGCCTTAATTATACGCTGTAGCGGCTGTACAGAAAACTCGATTGCCCCGAAGAAACTTCGGCGCATTTTTACTTGTTATTTTAAGGATCCCTCAAACGAAAATATGTCTTTCCTTTGAAAATTCCTACGCATCGTATATTTGTCTTAGTCAGAATTTTCCGAAACCTGCCACTTTCAGACAAAGATGAGTATTCTCTCTCTCTCTCTCTCTCTCTCTCTCTCTCTCTCTCTCTCTCTCTCTCTCTCTCTCTCTCACCTTTATGATTTATCCTCTATAAACATAGCTTCTTTCAACATTGCATCGACTTCCAGAATAAGTCTTCAGGCTGTGGTAAAACTTTTTCCTACGTCCTTTTGGCATTATGATCTTGAAGCACATAATTTTAATCCTGGAAATAAAACTAAAGTGGTCTGTTAGCTGTCGGATACTATTGGCTGATGTTCATTCAAGGTATCATATTCTCTTCAGTGTGAGGTTTCTTTCTCTGCTTCTCAATGCATCGAATAAAACTTGAAGAATGTAATTTTCCAGTTGCAGTCTCGGTTTTAGATGTAAGAGCCATCTTGTATATTTAAGATTGTGATCGCTCTCTCTTCTTAGTCATCCATTAACGGTCATTTTGTTTTGAAACTCTCTCTCTCTCTCTCTCTCTCTCTCTCTCTCTCTCTCTCTCTCTCTCTCTCTCTCTCTCTCTCATGTGCTTCACTTCTAATCGTATATGACAAAAATCAGACAAAAATGTTTAAATTCCGGTAAGTCTTAATGTATTTCGTGTCCTTAGATAATCACGAACTTAGCGATTCATTTTATACTCGTAAGCGAGCACCGTTCTCTAGGCAGCCATTAAGGGTAAAACAATTTTTTTCATGTAGTATCAGATAATTAGATCTCTATAAATCAACTGTTTTGGCCAGGTTTTTATCATGCTCATAAGTTCACTATTTCGTGATAAAAAATTTTCTGAAAAATTATGATAAATTTATGTATTTCACGAAATTTGCGAAGCATGCAAACCATCAACCCAATATACATTTCTGCAAAGCCATTTTACAAATATATATTCAAAGAATATCTGTAAAAAAAATGTAGGCAAAGAAAAATAAAATCATTCAAAGGACAAAGCTTGAATGAAAAAAATTTTAATGCCAATTTTACTCGGTTACTTAGTTTCCCGCTGGGGTTAGTGCCAGTACTGAGCGTCGTCTTGCCCATTTCAAGCAGTTCTTTTCAATAGAGGAATGTGGGCTTATGCAAGCACCGGTTGTTTTTCTTGCAGCAACCTGTAACAGAAGCGTAAATCTTTAATATAGATAACGAGGGTGAACTGTAGATTTTTCCTTTGTCCTCAACAAGGAGGTTAAATTGATCTTGGAAGACATACCTTTTCAACTCCATCTGTGAATCTAGAGATGACTTTGATCTTGGTTAAACTTCTTTAGGATAATAATCCTCCTTTGATAGTTATAACCTGTAGAGAGAGATGGTATGAGATATTCTTTCAATATCAAAAGATGCAAATTACAGCTAATTATTCGCCAGGGTGAAACGGCGAAACTGTCATATGACTGAGCTGAGCCATCAGTATTTCATCAACAAATCCTGGGGATTTGTGGAAATGATGGTGAGAGTATGATACCTGTGTGTGTGTGTGCGCGTGTGTGTGTGTTTTCTAACCAGATTAGCATTATTCGGACCAACAAACTTTTCTCTCCACCACTGCGAGAAGACGTACATCAATCGCCTCAGGTCGATTTCGTTTTGATGACGTATGAAGGAATCTGATTCATCTCCGTAAAAAAGATGATTATCATTCTCTCTCTCTCTCTCTCTCTCTCTCTCTCTCTCTCTCTCTCTCTCTCTCTCTCTCTCTCTCTCTCTCTCTTATTTGTATTCAGATCCTCGGTGGAATAAGGTTCCACGACAAATGTGATGTATTGCAATATATACACGGACTTACACACCAATATTTCAAGAAATTCTAAGACAACAACAAAGAAACCAAAAGACAAAGCAAAACTTATGCTAACTTTCTCGGACTCAGCGTATTAGTCATATTATATTACCTGAGAGATTATGTTAAGTTGTAAATAGGTAGAAATTAGATTAAAATTGACTTCACTGAAAAAGTGAATTAGAAGATGCTGTAAGCAGTTCTTCTGCGATTTGATTAATCTGGATTAGCGTAAATCTTACAAGTCTGTTTTCAACCAAATTGCTTTAAATTATGTATGATAATCATTATGATTTTCAGTAGATGTTTAGCGGCTCTTATATTAGATCAAGGTTAACAGGAAATCTAATATGCTTTATAAAATGCTCAAGTATTCAAAAGAATAATGAATAATAAGTTATAATGATCAACAATAACAAAAGAAAAAACATCATTAAGAAAATATTGTTAAAAAGATACACTTCCGATTTGTGTAAAATAGTAGACGACACTCATTTTTTTCAGTGAGTCAGAAGTTCAAAGACTTCTGAGAGAGAGAGAGAGAGAGAGAGAATTTTTCAGAACTAATGATTATTTAATCAAATATACGTTTGGAAACGCATCAGGTTATTCTGACGTTAACGTTATTGAAAATCTTTCTAATTCCTTTCATCTTTTTATCTCAAAGATATTAAATTCTTGCTCATTGAAGACAAAGAACCAAGTAAAATATCTTACTCTTTCTTTTTGGTTCTTCGTAACGGTAAATCTTCAACATTCAATTTGAATACTTGGAATCGTGAAAATACATTTAATTCCTTGTGGGGTTTGATAGATATTAAATATAAAAAAATATTGAAACTAATGTTTTTAGCCAACAAATACTGTTTGTGCACAGATCAACAGAGAAGACTGCAGTCTTTTCCTTTTGAAGTGATATAAGTTCATGAAAGTAGTTTCTAAGGAGATATCAGTGTCTATTAACTTTGGACAGTGCAAGGCTTTGGTATAATCCGGCAGCAGGAACTTTTAAATGAAGAAACTTGTGCATTCGTTGTTGTACACGTCTCTACCTTTAAAAGTTTCTGCTGCCGGATTACACCAAAGCCTTGCATTGTCCAGAGTTAATAGGCACTGATATCTCCTAAGAAATTACTATCATGAACTTATATTACTTCAAAAGGAAAAGACTGCATTCTTCTCTGACTCTTTTAATTTGTGCACAAACAGTATTTATTGGATAAAAATCTTAGTTTCAGTATTCTTTTATATTTAATATCTATCAAACCCAACAAGAAATTAATTGTATTTTCACAGTTCCAAGAATAGAAAGGTAGAAAAGGTAAGTCATGCAAGTTGTGAAGGAAGAGTTCTATTTCACTGTGAGGATACCGACAGCAATTGTTACAGAAAGTTGCGTCACTTTAACAGCCGTAATTCTTGTTCACTGTCGATAAAGAATTGTTCCTTTCTTTAGATTATTCAATGCTTGTATCCTCCAGCAAGAAAGGGAATATTGGTTATAATCATTCTGATAATCCTTTGTTGTTAAGAGTGTAATTTTTATTAATACTGTTTTTAAAGTCGCAATATGCATAATTTTTTTCATTCTGTGTCAAATTGCTCTATATTTCTTGGTTTTGAATTTGTAATCCATGTAATTGGGACTCATCATCATCACCATCATCGTCGCCTCCATTGCCACATAACGCAAAAGGGTTTTGTGGAATTCCTCCATGCATGTCTTCCCTGTGATTTATCTCACCAAATGTCCACTGATCACCAGCCTTTCTCCTTATAGTTCTCCTCCAAGTAGGTCTGGGTCTTCCAACTCTTCTGGTACCCACAGGAGCTTAGCTGACAGTATCACGAATTGTTAATTATCTCCCTTTCATCTCTATCTCATCTACGCGTGGAACTCCCGGAATTTTCCTAATGGTAACATTTCAAACTCTTTCCTACTTTCTGGCTCTTAATAGTCCTCTTAATTCTTCTCAAATTGACAGAATTGTTTGATATAGTTTCTTGGACTTACCATGACCTGCTAGACTTACGTATAACCTTAATGTACGCAGTTTCAGTCTAGTTGATTTCCAGATCTTAGTCAGTCGTGCTAACCCCATACAAAATGGGAAAAAAGCACGCTAAAAGAAGAAGAAGTCAGTCTGTCCATTGTTTGCTCTTAAATACTTTCAAGATACTTGATTAAGCCTGTCTTGATCTAACGTTATTTCGTTCCTTTACGCAAACTCTGTCCTCATTACTTCTGTTTTTCTTAGATTTACTTTGAGTTCTAGCTCTCCAGTTATCTGATGCATTATATTATCTAAATGACAAATTACTTATATTCAAAATCTCCCTGAGGATGTCGTGCAAGTGGTACCTCAAAAGTTCAAACGAAGACGCAGTGTATTACAGCCCTAAAACAATTCTCCATGCATATTCTAATAATTTACTTACATTTTTATCTGTTTAGTTATTAGTATGTTATTTTTTCTTTTCTAATAATTGATCTCTTCTTTCTGCAGTTCCTATTAGATCATTTTTTTTATTTTCTAAGAACTGATCTCTTCTTTCTGTATTTCCTATTAGATTATTTTTTCTTTTCTAATAGCTGATCTCTTCTTTCTATAGTTCCTATTAGATAATTTTTTCTTTTCTAATAACTGATCTCTTCTTTCTGTATTTCCTATTAGATTATTTTTTCTTTTTTGATAACTGATCTCTTCTTTCTGTATTTCCTATTAGATTATTTTTCTTTTCTAATAGCTGATCTCTTCTTTCTATAGTTCCTATTAGATCATTTTTTCTTTTCTAATAACTGATCTCTTCTTTCTGTATTTCCTATTAGATTATTTTTTCTTTTTTGATAACTGATCTCTTCTTTCTGTATTTCCTATTAGATTATTTTTTCTTTTCTAATAGCTGATCTCTTCTTTCTATAGTTCCTATGAGATAATTTTTTTCTTTTCTAATAACTGATCTCTTCTTTCTGTATTTCCTATTAGACTATTTTTTCTTTTCTAATAGCTGATCTCTTATTTCTGTATTTCCTATTAGATTATTTTTTCTATTCTAATAGCTGATCTCTTCTTTCTCTAGTTCCTATTAGATCATTTTTTCTTTTCTAATAACTGATCTCTTCTTTCTGTATTTCCTATTAAATTATTTTTTCTTTTCTGATAAATGATCTCTTCTTTCTGTATTTCCTATTAGATTATTTTTTCTTTTCTAATAGCTGATCTCTTCTCTCTGTATTTCCTATTAGATTATTTTTTCTTTTCTAATAGCTGATCTCTTCTTTCTGTATTTCCTATTAGATTATTTTTTCTTTTCTAATAGCTGATCTCTTCTTTCTATAGTTCCTATTGATCTCTTCTTTCTGTATTTCCTATGAGATTATTTTTTCTTTTCTAATAGCTGATCTCTTCTATCTGTGTTTACTATTAGATTATTTTTTCTTTTCTAATAGCTGATCTCTTCTATCTGTGTTTACTATTAGATTATTTTTCTTTTCTAATAGCTGATCTCTTCTTTCTATAGTTCCTATTAGATAATTTTTTCTTTTCTAATAACTGATCTCTTCTTTCTGTATTTCCTATTAGATTATTTTTCCTTTTCTAATAGCTGATCTCTTCTATCTGTGTTTACTATTAGATTATTTTTTCTTTTCTAATAGCTGATCTCTTCTATCTGTGTTTACTATTAGATTATTTTTTCTTTTCTAATAGCTGATCTCTTCTTTCTATAGTTCCCATTAGATCATTTTTTCTTTTCTAATAACTGATCTCTTCTTTCTGTATTTCCTATTAGATTATTTTTTCTTTTCTGATAAATGATCTCTTCTTTCTGTATTTCCTATTAGATTATTTTTTTCTTTTCTAATAGCTGATCTCTTCTTTCTATAGTTCCTATTAGATATTTTTTTCTTTTCTAATAACTGATCTCTTCTTTCTGTATTTCCTATTAGATTATTTTTTCTTTTCTAATAGCTGATCTCTTCTTTCTGTATTTCCTATTAGATTACTTTTTCTTTTCTGATAGCTGATCTCTTCTTTCTATAGTTCCTATTAGATCTTTTTTTCTTTTCTAATAACTGATCCCTTCTTTCTGTATTTCCTATCAGATTATTTTTTTCTTTTCTGATAGCTGATCTGTTCTTTCTGTAGTTCCTATTAGATCATTTTTTCTTTTCTAATAACTGATCTCTTCTTTCTGTAGTTCCTATTAGATCATTTTTTCTTTTCTAATAACTGATCCCTTCTTTCTGTAGTTCCTATTAGATCATTTTTTCTTTTCTAATAACTGATCTCTTCTTTCTGTATTTCCTATTAGATTATTTTTTCTTTTCTGATAAATGATCTCTTCTTTCTGTATTTCCTATTAGATAATTTTTTCTTTTCTAATAACTGATCTCTTCTTTCTGTATTTCCTATTAGATTACTTTTTCTTTTCTAATAGCTGATCTATTCTTTCTGTATTTCCTATTAGATTACTTTTTCTTTTCTGATAGCTGATCTCTTCTTTCTATAGTTCCTATTAGATCTTTTTCTTTTCTAATAACTGATCCCTTCTTTCTGTATTTCCTATCAGATTATTTTTTCTTTTCTGATAGCTGATCTGTTCTTTCTGTAGTTCCTATTAGATCATTTTTTCTTTTCTAATAACTGATCTCTTCTTTCTGTATTTCCTATTAGATTATTTTTTCTTTTCTGATAAATGATCTCTTCTTTCTGTATTTCTATTAGATTATTTTTTTTTCTGATAAATGATCTCTTCTTTCTGTATTTCCTATTAGATTATTTTTCTTTTCTGATAAATGATCTCTTCTTTCTGTATTTCCTATTAGATTATTTTTTCTTTTCTGATAAATGATCTCTTATTTCTGTATTTCCTATTAGATCATTTTTTCTTTTCTAATAACTGATCTCTTCTTTCTGTATTTCCTATTAGATTACTTTTTCTTTTCTAATAGCTGATGGTCTTTCTGTATTTCCTATTAGATTACTTTTTCTTTTCTGATAGCTGATCTCTTCTTTCTATAGTTCCTATTAGATCTTTTTTCTTTTCTAATAACTGATCCCTTC
>NC_089754.1:16742802-16785302 GCF_040412425.1 Macrobrachium rosenbergii
GAAGAAGAAGGAAAGCCCTAAGGGAATAAAAAGTATTTTAACCCTGAAAGAAATCCATTAAAATGCGGAGATTGTAGGGCTGTAGTAAAAGTGAAGTAGAGATTTAAAAGGCTTGCAGAGTAAGATGAACAGAAAAAATCACAGACAGGTTCAGTCCTAAAATGTGGCAGTAGTAACGGAAGGTTTCTAGCTTTCGTCCCATTGGTCTTCTTATGTTGTGGTTAAAATCTTTCTATCTCAGGTCAGTGCTCAGCTTTAAAAACGCTTGGAATTCACAGGCGTCTCTCTGATCACCTGTAAGGCTTCTGTAGTCATCCGGATTCACAGTTCGTTTACCGAATGTGGAATTCTCAGCCTCGCTCTTTTCTGAACCGTTTAACCTCTTTGGAAAGGTGGATTTGTCTTCTGCACTTGTAGGACCGAGCTTGAGCATAGTTCGTCTTGTTTCCCGCACCACAAACTGACATATATTTTATATGTGTGTGTGTGTGTAACCTTAGTACAATGGCAAAGTCTAATTGCCACGGGAATATTACTAACAAAATCAGCACTTCTTTTTGTGATATTGTTTCTAAATATTCAGCATACTTCAATTCTTGTATGAATGTTATACGAATGTTTATATGTGCAAATGTATAAATGTTTTCTTATAATTCAAGAAAGAACACTTTGGCATGAGAAGCCACTAAGACATTGGCATGACTGTTTCTGTGATAGTATTGATGTTCGTGATGACGATTGTTGATAATGGTGGTATAAGAGTTGAAAATGAATATGTGGAAATTGCACTGCGTGTGTGTGTTTCACAGACAAGAAGTTTTTCAAACAAGGTAAGTTGCCTGTGTATCTTTTCTTAGTCATCCGATAGTTTGTTGCTCTTGAATGTCATATGGACAGAATTTTAGAGCAGAGATGTCAAGCTCTCTGCTTGCGGGTGAAATATGGCCCCTGGGATGGTTGTAAGTGGACAGAGAGATGATGATATGATTTATCAGCCCCTAAAATTGTGATCACTATGAAGGAAATGAAATATGATTAGGAGACAGAAAATTAATAATTTATTATATTTCATAATGTTTGCTCCATGTTGTAATAATTAGTAATATCACCACAATAAACATAACTTGCTTATGTATAAACAATCATTAATCGCAGAGTGGACATGAAACAGCTTCCTCCCATTCGTCACGTTTCTGTTATAACAAACTGAGCTCGTAAGTTTTAAACTCAAGTGGAATTCTCTGGAAAATTTTAGCCTCAAATTAATGCATATACATATACCTGTGACCTTCTTTCCTTCAAATATATCAGTACCTTTGTTAGTCCTCGAGATGATAACTACAATAAGGACTGGCCCTGAGAAAGTTTTGAATTTGACATCCCTGATTTAAAGCGTCCTTTACTCCGATGAAGGAAAACTTCAATAAATTAAGAGATTCAGAGCCGATGAAACACTGGTTTTTGGCGACACCTTTTCACCGAAGCATCGGATAAAGGTGAAAGTTGGCAAGTGCATATTTTATAACCCTACCTAATTTTTGCAAGTTTTATTTAGTACCTAAGTTCAATAATTCTGGTACTTATCAGAGTAAAAGATGTTTCCTATGCCAGAGCCATCAAAATCGCAGGTAAGGGTTTTGAATACAATAGTGACGTTAACCTATGACGTCATGAGGCTCCACCCACAGTGAAGAGAAGTTCACAAATGAGGAAAACGTCTCTTCACTGTGGCGAGAAAGGATGTGTCATTGTCCCCTTGATTGCGTTATCATTCTGAATTATTATTATTATTTTTTGTTGGTGGGGGGGGAGATTTCATCGCAACTTCCACAGCAGTTGTTGGGAGTAAGTCGTTAGCTTGGAATTCTACCATTTTCTTGATATTCCTATTGGTTCTACTTTACAAATAATTCAGTGTATGTAATTCATCCACATATGAACCAGTCTATAGCTCATTAGTTAGATCTACATCTATTCAGGGTGGGAATACAAAAAAAAAAAACAATCCGTTTTGTTTTACCTCAGGTTTCGACACTATAGCCTTCTATTTGCAGCAAGTCTGGAGTGGTCGCTAGAAGTAGAATTCATATGAAAAAGAGAAGGTCTGCTCACTTCCCCCAAAATCCTCCATGTGGGCAAAGCTTTGTCTACCTCCTTATTACGTCAGCAGGTGAATTGCCGTAAAGAAAACGAAAAAAAGGACCTTTAGCAGGTACCTCTAAGATATGTCATCGCCTATATAGCTACCCCAGATGGGAGATGACTCCACCCAATTGGGAAGGCCTTGGCTCTCTTGGCATTGGATTGTCCAATGGCTCCTGCCCACACTTCTAGGTTGGCCAAGTAGCCTAACTATTACCCACTATAGAAATGATTACCTATTCACGCTATAGTAAACCTTGCCACGGGTCTTCTCGCTTGTATACAAAGTGGCAAGCCATAGCACAAATGCAGGCTTGCAATAACGGGGACAGTTCCATATCGTGCTGGCCAGTATCGAATTTGTTGAAGCCTAGACTGTAAGCGTTAGTAACTTACTGCCTACCTGGTGGATGGGCGGAGCCTCATGACGCCATATTATGTTTACGTCACGAATGGTTTTACGATCCTTGTTTGTGATTTTCTCGGTTCAGGCATCGGCGACTTCATTTTACTTTATAAATATCAAAACTATTGAACTTAGGTACTAAATAATACTTGCAAAAATTAGGTAGGGTTATAGAATATTATACACCTGCCAACTTTTACCTTTATCCGATGCTTTGATAAAAAGGTGTTGCCCAAAAACCGTGTTTCATCGCCTCTGAATCCCTTAATAGATGCCCTATTGCCAACTATTACTTTCAAAACCAAATCAAAAGTACGAAGATAAAATACTTTTCCTAGATATACTGTATTCACAGACATAGACCCAGATTCGCACACGCGCTCACACTCACCCAAATTTTGTATATATATATATATATATATATATATATATATATATATATATATATATATATATATATATATAATTTATATATATATATATATATATATATATATATATATATAAATATATATATGTGTGTGTGTGTGTGTGTGTCTGTGTATATGTATGTATGTATGTATATATATATATATATATATATATATATATATATATATATATATATATATTATATGAATATATACAGAGAGAGAGAGAGAGAGAGAGAGAGAGAGAGAGAGAGAGAGAGAGAGAGAGAGAGAGAGAGGGAGGGAGAGGGAGAGAGAGAGAGAGAGAGAGATCATCACACGGTGGAAAAAAGTAACAAGCTGCTTAGGGGTAGAAGATGTGAGAAATATCGTTTTCTTAGTGTGAAAGTCTTCGTGTTTCTCCAGACATAGGGAAAAAAATAGCAGGCTCTTGGGGCCTGGTGGCGTAAGTCAGCGGCAGGTTATTGGGTCCATGACCACCCGAGGGCTTTGATAAAATATCGTTAGATTCGAGGGTTTGGCCTCCCTATGTGAGGGCTGGGGCGGAACACGGGGATACTGTTGCAACCACGTCCTAAAAATAGATCAGATTTTTTAAAGATAAATTTTTTCACCACTAGAGTTAACATCTGGGCCAACCCCATTATTGGTATAGATCACAAAAGTCATTTAATGTATATATATTGGATTTTTGGAGGATCATAGAATTAAAGGCAACAGGTTACTTTCCGGAGAGGATAAAGATTCAGGCTTTGTCAAAACTCGTATCATCACAGCATCAAAATTCTCCCGCTAAATCTCAGACACCAGGAAATAGTTTTACTTCCTCATTCAACACTACTAAAAACAATAACGTAAAAACAGAATATACGATAATGATTATCAAGTTTTTTTTTTAACATGGTTTCCCATGGTTTCATTACTTTTTTGTATGTCTAAAAGTGCAGCTAAAAGCTGATACACACACTATATATACTATATATATATATATATATATATATATATATATATATATATATATATATATATATATATATATATATTATGTATGTATATATATATATATATATATATTGTCACGAATACCAAGTACCTGGTTATTACACAACTAATCACAACATTCAAAAATTTACCTCACTTCAGCCGGATACCTGAACTCTCGTAACAATAAGAATTACGACTGAGTACTCTAAAGGTAACAGTGATCCCTTAAAAATTTCATTAATCACATGAAAAATCAAAATAAGCTTATCAAGACTAGTGTGAGGTATCAACAGTTAAACAGGAAATATACTAGAGTAAAAGGGCATCACTCCATCAAACAACTTTATTTGTTTCCTGGTCTTAATTCACTTCAGCAAAACTAAAGGAACAAAACATGTTTATCACTTTGCCTTATGCACACACAATTAACCCTATTCATTGGTGGTCAATAAATGAAATTGTTTTTAAACATTTTAAATACAAAAATTTATTTTTAAATTCAAATTTTAATTAGAATTCAGTCTGAAAAACTTACCATTACTTGAAAACAACACAAAATTTAATTAATTCTTGAATTAAATTATTAAACAAAACTAAATCAGAAAAACTTTAATTTATCAAGAAATTAAATTATCAAGCAAAATTTTAACTATCAAGAATTCCTCAAGATTTGAAAAGAAAATCTTAATAAATGAAAATTAAATCAAATATGCAATGTTAAATCATCAAGAAACATTTAAAATGCCAAGTAAATAAATGTTAAATCACCAAAATATAAAATTTGAAAAAAATTCAAGAGATTGCAAACACAAGAACACACAAAAATGCACAAAAGATTTATCAATAATAATTTCACTAAGGTAAAATTTCCCTAATATACCTTATTATACCATGGTAATGATAAATAAAATTCACTTTACCTTACACAAGCTTGTAAAAACCTTTGAAAAACTTCTTGCAGCTGCTTTAAATTCAAAAAATACTTTTTTTTTTTTGTCTGGCGCTGTTACTACCAAATTTTTACACTTTTTCCTACACTCAGATCTCAAAAGCTAAGATTAATACTAATGACCACAAATATATTATGTTAAAATTGCTCTCTTTTGAAGAGAGAGAGAGAGAGAGAGAACCAAACTGATCAGTCTCTCAAAAAAGACTTAACAGATTTTCGGATTCCAGTATGAAATGAAACATATGACGTCATTAAGGCAAAACGTTTTGAACGCAATCAGGACAATACATGATCAGAGCAATGCAATCTTAAACATGACGTAATTGCTGTATGTAACATTTCCAAATCATTCATCTTCTTCTCGTATGGGACAAAGCTTTTACAAAAATCTCAACACGATTTGATTGTTATCCCTGACCTGTCATCGCGTTATCTTAACTGGTGGCAGATGGTACATCTGGTCTAAAACTCAAATTTCTCTCTTCTGCTATTATCAAGAAAGATATTAATTCTAAATTATGCTGTTAGGTTATCTAAATTACTAACTCCTTTGAGATCTGACACTACGCTACATATGATACTTCAACAATTATTATTATTATACATAGCACATGATAAATAGAAGAGTAAATATATCAAAACTGTGGGATGATATACATATTACAAGGAAACATCATGAAAAAAAAATATATATATATATATACATATATACATATATATATATATATATATATATATATATATATATATATATATATATATATATATATATATATATATATATATGTCCTGTGGCTCTGGGGTTATCAATATAATTTTCTGTATTGATTGTGAAAAATATTGTAATTTTCTCGTTTTCATCATCCAGAAACGTTAGCCTACATAACCCATATGCTCTTGAAATTGTTAACAGTGTGTCTTAAGAGGATCCCTGATTTTTCTAAACTTTTTGTGAATTATACTATATTCCTTTGAACTTTTGGTTTCGGTATATTCATTATATTTCAACAGTGGGTATAGTTAATCATTATATAGTTGAAACAATAGTGAAAGTAGACAGAATGTTCGGTTTGAGAGGAAAGGTTCAAATATGGATATAAATGGAATGAAGGTTAAGGAGCCTAATAAGAAGGGAGTGAGATTAGCATCTAAGGAAACCATGATTGACAAACTGACATACAGTGAATAGGTAGGAATATACAAGGAGTATGCAAAATTCAGCTATGGTGTCAGAGAATCATAAGAAAATGTGCCAATATAGAATGGTAGAAAGATGGAGCTTAAGCAACAATAGGGTACTGAAATTGGAAGATTAGCAAAAACATCAAGGAAATTGAGTCATAGTTGTAAGACAAGTGAGATGATCATGTAGCGATATGCCAGAAGGTAAATAAGATAATCAATAGCAAATTTAGTAAGATAAGTAAAGTATGGTGAAAATTTAGGTGTTAATTTGAGCAGAATTTGTGGGTAGTAACAGTAGTTGTTCATTGGGTAAATGCAGAGGGACGACAAGTGAGCAAATGGATCTTAGAATAAAGGATCCAACTGGAAAGATGCTGACAGTAGATAATTCCACCTGGTAGTGAGGATGAGTATTTTGAAGGGTGTTGAATGTGTAAGATAACAAAAGAGGTAGATGTGAATGATGCAGGAATGAAAGGATTACTGCCACTTTAAGAAAATTTGCAGAAATAAAAGATGAAGATGTATGACGTTGAAGACTGAGAAAGCTTTATGGGTGAATGGGATAACAAGGGGGGATGTTGAACTGCATAATACAGTGCGACGAATGGCAGACCAGGGAGAGTTACGTGTGTCTGGGTCAGAGAAAGGTTACAAAGGAATTGGTAGAACAGTTGTTTCTTGCATGATAATAAATGTGATTGACATGGCGAACAATTATTGTGGGGACAGAATTGAATATACTGTAATACATCAGTAAAGACATATGGTAAGATTTTGATGGAGAGGGGTTGCTTGTAGATTTAGACAAGGCAGTGTGTGTATTAATTAAGTGTTTATTATGAAACAGTTGTGTGAGAAGTGTTGTAGTAAACTGAGAATATTTTATATGACAAAAAAAGTTTATAATAGAATTGACAGAGGTGCAATGCGTAGTGTGCTATGTATGTTTGATGAAGGTAATTTGATGAAAGCAGTTAAAAGTTTTAATGATAAAAGTGAATAGTGTCATAGAATATTGATGGAAGATTGGTTGATTTAGCGTAAAAGTGGGTTTGAGGCATGATGCGTTAGATCTTCATATCTTTAATATTTCTGTAGTTGGAGTGATAGATGTCCGAGATGGACATTAAGGGTGGTGCAAAGTTGTGGGATAAAAAAAGGTTGCAAGTGGAGTGTGGAGAGGTTGAGATTTAAGATAATGTAGTTCTGACTAAAGGTTATGAAGAGAACGGTAGAACAACAGAAGAGGTGCTTTACAAAATAGGTGAAGTAAGGAAAGCAGCTGTGCCTATGCAAAAGTTTTAGAAGAGAAGAAGAGTTTCCATGGAAGTCAAAACAGGAATTTATGGAGACATAACTGAAGCAGCTCTCTGTTATAGCAGTGAGGTGCTATGGAATATGCACAGTAAGAAGGGTTTAAAGGATAATATGTTAATTTGTAGATATGGAGAAATGGTAAACATGGTAGCAAAAGTGAAAAAAAATTTGGTGTGTACTGAGATGATTTATCATCTGGAGAGGTAATATGATGGGTTAGTGAATAGTGTGTAATTCGGAAGTGTTAACAGGGTGGTCGGAAGGAAGATCAAGAAAATTCTGGGTAAATGAAGTGAATGGTGTATGGAATGGAAGAACCTTGTATCCGGGAAGCAAGGAATTGCAAGCGAGATAGAGGTGAACATCGCAGTAGTTGTATAAAGTGGAAGTTTCTACACAAAGGGTTCACCCCACAATTAAACTAGTAAAAAATGCGCCAAAGTTTCTTCGACGCAGTCGACTTTTCTGTACAGCATATAATGCTGTATGAGCCGCGGCCCATGAAACTATAGCGTTGCCACGCGCACGATCATGGCTAACTTTAACCTTAAATAAAATAAAAACTACTGAGGCTAGAGGGCTGCAATTTGGTATATTTGATGATTGGAAGGTGGATGATCAACATACCACTTTGCAGCCCTCTGGCCTCAGTAGTTTTTAAGATCTGAGGGCGGACAGAAAAAGTGCGGACGGACAGACAAAACCATCTCAATAGTTTTCTTTTACAGAAAACGAAAAGTGAGCGTCGCAGTGGCAGTTTTTTAGTCCTACCTTTTTTTTAAGGAAAAGGGTTACTGATAAACAAGAAATTATGTGCGTGTATACTGGTAACGTGTCTGCATCACTATCGTCTGTGAGTTGGAAACGCGTAAAAGAGTTACTTCGATATGTCCTTTTGGTTTCAAAACTTATGATAAGCGTTTCCAAAAAAACTAAAAAAATTTAAAAGAAACAATTTAAAAGTTATATAAGACGTTGTTATGGCCTTAATAATTTCTAAATATTATCTATATATATATATATATATATATATATATATATATATATATATATATATATATATATATATATATATATATATATATATATATATATATATATATATATATGAATATATATATATATATATAATGTGTCAGTTTGTGTATTATGTCTGTATTTATGAATGAATATAATGTAAATAATCTTCATAAACATCACGCCTTTGTAAATATAGCGCTCACTCTCGCGATCGAAACTGAGCCAGCCATTCATGTGAGCGGTTTCTCGTTAAAGGATTGGATCATCTGATCCCGATGCTCAGGTCCGGTGTCAGTCGGATATTGAACTCGCTATCGGCTGCTGGGAACGACCATTTCAAGAAGGATGGGGTGGGGCCCCTTGCCAAACACAGGATGAGATAGGCCAGGGGGTTTGTGGAATTTGGTGGTAAGGAAGAAATTTGGGGAGCATTTTGGGGAAGTGTTAAACTGCTGATGGGAGGAAGAGAAAAGAGAGTGGCGAGAATTATGATCGCCCATCTCACCTCAGGAAATATGGTGGAAATTGAAAGGCGGTGACCGCGCTGTGCTATTTTCCGTTCCTCGACTGTAGGCATCTCGAGATCGCGTGATTTCGGGAATACTTCAAAGTTAGAAGAATTGGGGATGGGTTACACGGAAGGAATACACACACACACACACACACACACACACACACACAGAACTCTTGTTATGGTGAAAAATTGATCAGCCTGCTATTAATCCTTCCATATAACCCATCCCCAATTATTATATATATATATATATATATATATATATATATATATATATATATATATATATATATATATATATATATATATATATGAAATAAGTGTTTACATATATTCTTAAGAGAATTTTTTCATAGCAAACGACATCCTCAAGTTACAAGTTACTACTGAGAGTGTGATAGAAAATGTGTCGTAATAGAAAAAAGCAGGCATCCGGACATCCAAATACCATGTCCCTCTCACCCATGTCCCCCTAAATAAATGTATCCAATGTAGGTGCTATGTCCAAGGTTCGGGATTGTACGCATTAGGTTGAGACCTATGTTACCATCATTTTGACAGTACGGGTACACTAATATACACATAAACGATCTCGGATACTTCTATCGCCTTTACCTTACTCCCATCCTCAACTGAGCACTCGGGAACAGAATTTACTAAAATATCTTTTTTAAGTGAGGACTCGGGTCTTTTTCTGTTCCTTGGACTGAGATCAAACTGCCATTAATCAAAAGACGTAAAAGTTCTCTGATATCACCTTTTTCTGTCCATGTCTTCATGTCTCCCTGTCTACGTGTCTGTCAGGATTTTGGTAGGAAAGCTGGGTGAATTTTCCTGAAAGTTTTCGAAGATCAAACGGGTTGTAGACCTAGAAGCAATTCTCTCTCTCTCTCTCTCTCTCTCTCTCTCATATATATATATATATATATATATATATATATATATATATATATATATATATATATATATATATATATATATATATATGTATATATATATATATATATATATATATATATATATATATATATATATATATATATATAGGTAGATATACAATAGACATATAGATATTATATAATAGAAAGCATTATGTAAATTAAAAACCTTCTGTTGATGTGCCCTGGGTGAATCATAATTTTCTTAGTTGAAACAGTATAATATTCCTTCTCGTTAATTAGTGATATTTTTAAAATTAGAAGTGTCATTCCTTTAGAAACCCAGAACACCTTGATATAGAGTTCTCTTATTATTTTCGTTGCTGACCTTTCTTTCGTCATTATATCCCTCTTCTTCCTCCTTTTAGCTCGAGGGTGCGTTTTTATGTTAACCACAGGACAATAGAAGGTCTAAGGCTTTCTGTACTTACCCACCATAGAAAATTAAATGCTAAGCGGGTGTACCATTTAGGGTTTTTATAGGCCTAAGACAGCTGTCGGTTTCTAAAACATGTCCTTTGAAATGTCCTAAGTTCGATAACTGAAGGAGGGTAAATGGAGTGTTATTTTATCAGATGAAGTAACAAAATCTATTCCGTCTGTCACATATGAAATGCAAAAGAATCTCTTTCAGGTTACGGATTAGCACTTACCTGAAAAATCAGTTATGCAAGTTAGAACGTTTTATTTCTTTTGATAATGGGAGGTGATAGATTGGAGGAACTATCACCACGCAAAGCCAGAATATATTAATAAGTATATTAAGAAACCTCTAAATAATTTTTTTCTCAAAGTATTGCGTTTATAATCATTGAAAGACAAAAATTTTTTTTTTTTATTTCAATATTAAACTGCTTAAAAAAATCTAAAATCAATCGCAAGTCGAGATGAAAAAAACAAGTTTGTGAGCGATTTTGTACATTTGATATAATTAATCAAATTACAGTTACATATGAGAACCATGACAGTTCCATTCCCATGCCTTAATGAGACTGTGTTCAACCAATTGTTTTAAATATTTTGTAAAGACATGACCATTTTGCCTTTATTAAATTTATAAGATTGTTGTTAGGTTTTTATTCTAAAACTTCATAGATGTAAGTAATCTCTAATGACAGGTTCTTTTCCTTGCTCGTTACGAAAATATTCAAAAGAAGCAAATGGACGGAACGATAAAATTTATCCAAGTTCTGGGTTAAACCTAACGTAATTAAGCAGTTTCCATTCTCTCCCGCACTGTATGTGTTCCCCTTAGGATTCATAAGGGAATCATTTGCATAAGACCAATTATAAGCCCTGTTACGTCAATCTCTCATAATTTGTGTAAATGCCATGATAAGAACGGCCAATGCTATAGTCCTGGATTAATATGAGGCACTTTTCCTAATTTCCATAAGAAAGTGACTTTCCAGCTAAAGTTAAATAATAAATGAAAAAAGAAAATAGGTGAAAGAGAAATAAGGAAACTGATAATTCATTTGTTTTCAGCGTGTTCCCATTAGAGGTCTGTTTGTATACGTTGCATGTATGTAATTAAACATACTGATGTTGATAATTTAAGTGCAAATACCAGTAAATCTTATATAAATTTTATGAAGATATTTTTGGGGGGAATTTAAATATTTTGGTTATATTCAAAACAGTATCTTTTCCAAGAATTTTGGAAAGAAGATGAACCCTACCATCATCCTATCTGTCAGAAGAAAAGTTTTCATCATCCTGTCTGTCAGAGAAGAAAAGTTTTCATCATCCTATCTGTCAGAAGAAAAGTTTTCATCATCCTATCTGTCAGAAGAAAAGTTTTCATCATCCTATCTGTCAGAAGAAAAGTTTTCATCATCCTATCTGTTAGAAGAAAAGTTTTCATCATCTTATCGGTCAGAAGAAAATTTTTCATCATCCTATCTGTCAGAAGAAAAGTTTTCATCATCCTATCTGTCAGAAGAAAAGTTTTCATCATCCTATCTGTCAGAAGAAAAGTTTTCATCATCCTATCTGTCAGAAGAAAAGTTTGCATCATCCTATCTGTCAGAGAAGAAAAGTTTTCATCATCCTACCTGTCAGAAGAAAAGTTTTCGTCATCCTATCTGTCAGAAGAAAAGTTTTCATCATCCTATCTGTCAGAAGAAAAGTTTTCTAAAATCCTCAAGATACTACAACACGGAGATGCTTAGCAGTGAAGGAGAGAAGAGTAATCATTAAAAGGTTTGCACCTACTAGCCATCAAAAAAAAAAATGTGCATTGTATAAAAGATAGATGATGATGATCTAAATTAACGAAGTGAGAACGTCTGCCTCTTGGCCATACTACTGTACTTCTGTTAGAGAGGCGGCTTGGTAATCTCTGGTAATTTCTGGTTCTTACAATCTCTACTATCTAAGAGGCTAGTCAAGATTTTCTCGTTTTTGTTTTAGCATAAAGGACAAGATGTAAACCTACGGTCTGAAATGACTTGCATGGCATGACCTTCTACAATCTGAATTTTAGTTCTCCTGCATGAGGGTGTGCGCTTCATTTTGTTCAGGCTTATATTAGTTTTATTTTTATTGGTTCAATGTAAGGGCTCCAACCTTTTTAAGATGAGAATCAAGCAGTTTTCTGGTTAATTAGGAATGCACCATGATAATACTGAAGTTTCTAAAGCAGTTCAATTAGTTAGACTTATTTTAAATCCCGTAACAACTTTGAGTTACTCGTACAAAAGATGCACAAATAAAATCTTTATACCTGAGATATTCACTAAAAAGTTGACATACAAAACTTTCATATAGTTCATATATCAGTAATGGCATATTTCCCCCGTAAGACAATTTACTATTAAATAAACTGAATTCGTTTTGATATTGAAATAAAAAGGTAGGAAACAATAAGGTTACAGATTTTCTTAACATTATACGTCTCAAACTGTACAGAACAGATGATTCCCTCCTAAGATAATTTATCGCTCATCTCGTAAAGCATGCTGTGATGCACACCATACAACTCTATGCTACACATGCAAATACAGTTAATAATAAAACTGAACAAGGAACCAAAACGAAGAACAAATAATATAGTAGCATCTCTCTCTCTCTCTCTCTCTCTCTCTCTCTCTCTCTCTCTCTCTCTCTCTCTCTCTCTCTGGCAAGTCATAGTATGAACAAAAATGCTTGGGTGGATCCAGTGGTTTTTTGTAATGCACTATAACTAGCAAATTCACTAATTTAAAAAAGCCTGGTCTGACAAGCCAAGATGCTTATTTGACACCTGCTTCCTCAACGTAGGGGTTAATCATTAAAAAAAATCCTATGATCCCGTATAAGTAAAGATTGTCCAAAAAATTTTATGTGCTACATTTACTGTACTTAAAATTATATAATTTGCACACATTACTCAGCTGTAATCTTAGAAAAATAATACCAGAAAATCACGAATTAAACTAGCATCGATTCAACACTGGTATCAGTGCCTGATATGCATTTATAATCAGCAGTTCTTTTCGATGAATGATGAGAATTTTTGCATAGCAAATATCATTTCTGTCTGTCAGACTTGGTGCTTATGAGCACGGTGAAAGAGCAGCCGGTTGGCAATCATTATGTACTTGGTTTTTTTATTGTTATTAACTACTGTTTGTTTTTATTCATTGTAAATATAAATTCAAATTATGTATTGCAGTAGAATATATACATATTGTGATGTTATGGATAAGGTTACAGTCAGAATAAGTTTTATTTTTTTCAGGATGACAAATCCCAATTGATTAAAGGCAAGAGGGATAAGCTAGAAACGATGCCTAAGGGGGCGGAATTTTTAGTATGCAGGCGATAGTATTAGCTTCTGCTGAAAATGTTCGTCTGAACATTAAAATAGTCGACGTGTTATCCAAACGAAGCCTAAGAACTTTCGTCGGATGTGAAACGGAGATACTCAGTTTGTCCTACAACCATCAAAAATCTGAACATTTTTGCTGGGACTCCAGTTTCCTCGGTCAACTAAAATTCCAAGTAGCGACGCAATCCAGTAAAAATACTGATCGGATTAATTTCAAAATTCTAGTGCAAAGTGGCTCAGACGACGTTCATCTGAGCAGTACTCTAATTATTATTGATATTCTATTGATAAGAAAATTAGTAGTCGTCGAAATAGGCCTTTAAGCCTCAATTCGAGTGAATATCGATAAAATGTGCCCTCTAGTTACTATTATTTCTAAACCTGTAACGCTATCCGTTTACAAATGTTAACTTGTTAGCGTAGATAGATGGTCCGGGCTACATCGCTTGAACTAGCAAAGTTGCTACTGTTGTCGACTTGCCCAGAGAAAGAGACAGTCGCACAGAGAAACTAATAACCTTCATGAAAGGTTTATGGGCCCCCATTGTTTTTCCAAATGGACAAGTAGTGAGAGAGGAAGCAGGCTAGAGACAAGTAGCGTAAATAAATCGAGAGCCCGAGAGAGAGGGAGAGAGAAGAGAAATGGCTGAATAGGGGACGGAATAGGGACAAATAGCCGGGTAGCCTCTGTACAGCCTTCCGGGGAAATTCCCTACCCTTTTTCGCTTTTAGGAAAACCCATTTCAATTAAATGTCATTTGCAGAATCAATGATGTAATTGGTAAAAGCCTAGTAGGGGTGACGGGAGGGCTTAGGGGAGAACTGGTCGGTTGGCTTATCGTTTGCAAACGAGCGTTGTTTTTTAACGGGTTGCTATGGGACGTGGCGTTGCCATTACTCAAAATTGCGCCAAGCAATTTAATTTGTGAATTTAAATTTGCCTTCTCAAAAGGCTAGTTTATTTGTGAGTCTCCTCTCTTCCTTTGAGAGGCTTAGCATCTGAATAAGATGATTACTTAGCAAAAGGACGCCCAAAAAGGTTAAGGGCATAAGGCAAAAAAGTATTTAAGAAAAAAAATTGTCGAAGTATATTATTAACTACAGTTAAGGTTAAAATGGATCCATTTAATTGATAAGGATAAATATACACAAAACAAACACACACACACACACACACACTATATATTTAATATATATATATATATATATATATATATATATATATATATATATATATATATATATATATATATATATATATATATATATATATATATATATATATATGTGTGTGTGTGTGTGTGTGTACAATGTATATACATACACAAATCAGGGGAGAAGGCATGTTACAGAAGTCTTTCAAGATGGTTTATTAAGCATATGGCAGAACATTGTAAGACTAGCGTCTCGTTCTGAAGCTGAAGAGGAAAAAGCATCATATAGACATGAGTATTAGCTGAATAAACAAACCACCAGGAAAGAAGGGGAACAGAATGACCAAATGGGAGCTCAACCAGACCAACAGAATTCACGAGAGGTGCCGACGAAGACTGGGTGTTTAAATGGGGAACTATCCGTTTCATGAATAATGACTAAAATTTTCAGCATTTGGTGGTTCATCGCCCTGCCCAGGACTTTAATATCTGGACTAGCAGTTGCTTGCTATCGGTCATATTTGCTAGTTTCTTGTTAATAGTTCTGATGTAATTAATATTGAAGTTGCATAACAGGAGTAGTGTTTACTGTGATCCTCATAATGTAGGTGGTTCATAGTTACCACATGAGGTTAATTAAACACTTCATAAATTCTAAAATGGATTGTGCCTCTGTGAGTTCCTATAATCATTTTGACTTGCAGCACCCTTAGTTTATTAGCCATTACCACCAGTCTAGTGCCGTTGCAAAGGACCTTGGCCAAGCACAGATTGCGAATAAGCATAAAAACTGCACCTTTCTTCAAGTTCAGTGCATGTAGGGCAACCCAGCCAAGTTAACAGTGTTCAAGAATTCTGCTGGGTACATTCCGCCCAGAAATCTTCCAACTTCTGGAGAAACGCCCATTGGATTGAAACGTATTCTTGAAGACGTTCCCCCAGTTCCTCATTGGACTGGTTGGTATCGTTCTCGACTAGCACTCTGCTGGGCCCGCGTTCGATTCTGCGACCGGCCAGTGAAGAATTAGAGAAATTTATTTCTGGTGATAGAAATCCATTTCTCGTTATAATGGATTCGGATTCCACAATAAGCTGTAGGTCCAGTTGCTAAGGTAATCTTGGCCTTTCATAGCCAGGAAAAATAAATCTAATCGTTCGGGCCATCCCTGGAGAAATCCAGAATCTGTTAATCATTCAGTGGTCTCCTGTTAAACCCAAGGTTATTTAATTTTTGAAGACGTTCCTATGACTCCAGGATCCTTTGAAGCAGTCTTCAGCTCCTGAAGCATTCTTGAAGAAACGCCCATTGGATTATGTCTTCTTAAATTCTTGAAGACTCCAGGATCCCATGAACGGATTCCTGCTGGTTCCGCCCTCCTTCAAGAACGTGGGCATCCCCCAAAGAAAATCTTCGAAGCCTTTCGTCTCCAGGAAGGACCAGAAGTCATTGGAATTCCCAGCAGCCTTTTGAATTCATCCCCAAGAACGTGGGCTTCCCCCATTCTTGCACAATACTAAAGAATAGAGTTTTATGGAGAAGATATCAGAGACAAAAGGCTGCGAAGAGCCTGGAGATTGTCTTGAAGCCCAGAAGCCTCTGGAATTTCCAGAAGCCTTTGGAATTCCCAGAAGCCTTCGAAATTCCTAGAAGCCTCCAGATACACACAGACATAGAACGGCAGCCAAGGAAATTAATATAATAGATTGTATAATATACTTACATTTTTTTGTGCATGGATTGTTTAATTTCATTTCAGTGCGATAGCTAACGCACCTATGATAATCAATTCATACCGTCAACAGCCTCAGTGTCTATCCCAAGGAAGTCCCCAGACTACATCTACGGCAGTCAAATTCATATACTATACCTGAGGTCATCAAAGGACTAAGTCCATCTTTAAATTTGCAAAGACTTCCAACTGTAGGAACGGCTGGGGCATAATTGGAAATAAGACCGTAATTCTTTATAAAAAGGGTCCATGATGAATCAATGGAAGGCCAGTTTAGAAGGATAATTTAAGAACTGTAGGTATAATAATCGTAGGAATAAACATTTTGTTAAGAAATCTAAAAACATGGCTGTGTAGGAAAGACGCAGGAAAGCCATTATAGCTTGCATATAGAGTTGAAAGTTATTTACTGTACTGATCTCACTTTGTGTTAATTTGAGACAGTTGTGCCATTAGATATTATTGTTCACTGATGTTTGCCATTGCTAAAACTGCTGTTTGGAACAGTGATATGCTAATTTATTATCATTACCTTTTATGATAACACGTCATTTAACTTTCATCTTTACGAAGTAACATTTGATCGTATTCTCCTTGTATTAGAAATGTGTGTGGACTGTTTGCGCCGGGCAAAATTTTGTTTGTAAGAACTCTAACGCATCAAGGGTGTAAGACAGGCATCAACGCCTTAGTGATTTTCGAACTATAACTTACTCTTGCGCTGCTATTTCATTTTTTGTTTTAAATCCAGAATGCCATATAACGCTTTGGTAGATAGTAGACGGTGAGGTTTTGAAATATTATGAAAGCTTATTAGGAGCCGTAGGTGCATTAAGGTGTAGCTAACTGTGAATAAGAAAGAACTGAGGATATAAAAATCATGCGTTGTTGAAGTTTTACGAGCAAAAACCAGGTTGTAGGAGACTACTCTATTTTATAAACTTTTTTTTTAATGAAATTCAAAGACCAACAGCATTATAAGAGAGAGAGAGAGAGAGAGAGAGAGAGAGAGAGAGAGAGAGAGAGAGTGTGTGTGTTCTTCACAAAGCCGGCCAATTTTTTTATACGCCTTTTGTAAATAGCTTTTAAAAACTATATTTTCTCTTCAGTGAGAGCAATCATGAAAAAGTACATCTTGCAAAGTTATGTTTTAGACATGAATCGGGAGGAAAACATTTCAGCACAATAGTTGTACAGTAGACATACTAGAAGGGCATAACCGCAAGTTCTGTGCAAACCTGTCTTAACCGGGGTGGTTAAGGGTGCAATATTTTTATATAGTTAGTGTTACAGATAATTTACACAAACCTTAAATTAACTTTTAACCTCTTAACTTCGGAGTTCGAATGTTGTGACGGGACTGCTATCATTCTTCATGACTAATTTAATTAGTAAGAGAAGTAGGGTGAATATTTTCTATGAAGTTTCTATCCTATCAGTTGGATATGATTAAACTTGTAAATTCTTACTTTATGTGGTACTTTTATTTCCAGCTTGTGTGAATAATATAAAAGTTAATTTCACGGATACTCAAAATAATTCGAAGTGGTTCAGTAAATACTTATCTTTATCTATCTTCATATTGCCTTCAAGTAAATGGATATGGAATTATATCGTAGCGTTTATCCTTTAAAAAATTCTTATAATTGATAGTCGAATGTCGATGTAAAAATAAAAGAGGTGAATTGTAAATGAAATTAACATGCAAGTTTAATAGGCATCCAAAAACATATTCCCATAATAGACTTGTAAGTAAAAGTCCTCCTGGGCCTCTGTAGGCTCATAGGGTAGGCGCTGATCTCCTGTTTCTTTATAAATTTGACAATCACACAACTGTTGACATTGACAACATTACCTTTTTAAGAAGCAGTTCTTTGGTCTCACATTAGTAGTAGTATCTGAATTATTCTTCCAGAAAAAGCCTTAAAGATTAAAGTATAGGGTGATGGCAACGCTCAACAAAAAAATTCATTGGTATGATCATCTAACAAGCAATCTTAAGTTTAACTTCCAGTGCAGCTACACTGCTAGCCAGGTGAGCTCTTTCACAAAGCTTGAATGAGAAAAATGTGTATTTGCCAGAGCTTAACTCCATCTCTGATATTTATTTTATTTTCAGATTATAGCTAAACTCTTCTAGTTTTAATTCCTCTAATATTAGTGTGATCTGCTTCGAAATTTATCCATGGTAAGCACTCAAAACCTGTCAAATCTCTGACGCTAAAAATGGATTAAACATTCAGCAAGTCCCCATATGACTGGCTCCTCTTTTCTTGTCTCACTTTCGTCTTTTTCATTCGCCATTTATCATGGAACTCTCTCTCTCTCTCTCTCTCTTTGAGTTTTTTGCTTTCAAGATTTATGAATACAAATTAACCCCGTCTGGCATCGGCGGTTGTTATGCCGAGATGATTGAAAACACCCGGTAAAAGCCTCTCCTCTGGGTGAAGTTAATTCGGAGCATTATACTGAATCTTACCCGATCTGAATTCTATTTTTTCCTTTATGGTAAATCTAAACTTTCCATTTCCCAAGAAGTTTGTTCACGACGATTAATTCCACCATTAGTCATCATAAATCATTCATGAGTGCCCTTTCCTTTTAAGCTAAATACAAGTTTTTGCTTCATACCACATCCTCGTCGTAATTGCAAGACAAAGATTTTTATTCAGCAGAAACATACTCTCTCTCTCTCTCCAGAGTTATGTTCCGGCATTTTTCTTCTCTTAAGAAGGTACCATGCCATCAATAATCAGTGCCGATGAATTCCGTGTCTATTTCTGCTTTTACGAAATCGTCCTGGTGGTAGCTGAAGGTCGGTTACTCGGTACATACAACATGATTGCATTAATATATCCCATTAACGTCTTCGTTCTCACAGTTTTTTGTTTCACGAAAGTATCCTGAGATTTATCTCTCTCTCTCTCTCTCTCTCTCTCTCTCTCTCTCTCTCTCTCTCTCTGTGTGTGTGTGTGTGCGTGTGGGTGAATTACTTGTCCAGTTGCTCAATGAAGATCTGGCGTTTGATAATACCTCTGGATACTTAATAGTAATGACCTAATTTATCCTTCTCTTAGATCTGGTCAGTATTATTTTCTATAAATGCCCCTTTTATTTCACGTGATATTTTTATCCGTTGACAAATTCCTGTGTATCACTTTCCTGTTTTCTTTTTATATTCATATAATTTTAGTATCACATTTTACTTTTAATTTTTTCAATATACTCCAGCACTAAAAATCCAAAAGCAAATCCATTGGGAGTTTTCTGGTCATAAGATGCTGTCGTGTTATTTTAGCAGCACACTTTTTCCACTTACTAAACTGTAAATTGAATTATTTAAACATTTCCGTGCGTGAACTATCTTGCACGTCATAACAACATATATATATATATATATTATATATATATATATATATATATATATATATATATATATATATATATATATATATATATATATATATATATATATTTTAAATACAAATACACAAAAAAAAAAGCCAGTAAAGACAAAAATTATACCAATGAAAACTCTTTAAGAGTCAAACTCGATGATGCTTAAAGAGCGACATTCGTGTCATCTACATCACGACCATTTCCAGTAAATGACTTATGGTCTCCATATCTATTATTATTATTATTATTATTATTATTATTATTATTATTATTATTATTATTATTATTATTATTATTATATATTATTTTCTTCTTTTTTTGTCTATCACAGTCATCCTATTCGACTGGTATTTTTTTTATAGTATGGGGTTCCGGGTTGCATCCTGCCTCCTTAGGAGTTCATCACTTTTCTCACTCTGTGCACTGTTTCTAGTAGCACACTTTTCTGCATGAGTCCTGGAGCTACTTCGGCATCTAGTTTTTCCAGATTCCTTTTCAGGGATCTTGGGATCGTGCCTAGTATTCCTATGATTATGGGTACAATTTTCACTGGCATATTCCATATCCTTCTTATTTCGATTTTCAGGTCTTGATACTTATCAATTTTTTCTCTTTCTTTCTTTCTCATCTACTCTGGTGTCCCATGAGTGATACTTTCTTCTTGATTTTATCAATCAACGTCACGTCTGGTCTATTGGCACGTATCACCCTATCTGTTCTGATACCATAGTCCCAGGGGATCTTTGCCTGATCGTTTTCTATCACTCCCTCAGGTTGGTGTTCGTACCACTTATTACTGAGAGTTAGCTGGTGTTTCTTGCACAGGCTCCAGTGGAGGGCTTTTGCTACTGAATCATGCCTCTTTTTGTACTGGTTTTGTGAAAGCACCAGACGTTCACTTGCTATGTGGTTTATGGTCTCGTCTTTCATATTGCACTTCCTGCATATGGGTGAGATGTTATTTCCATCTATTGTTCTTTTGACATATCTGGTTCTTAGGGCCTGATCTTGTGCCGCTGTTAGCATTCCTTCTGTTTCCCTCTTGAGTTCTCCCCTCTGTAGCCATTGCCATGTTTCATCACTGGCCAGTTCTTTTGTCTGTCTCATGTACTGTCCGTGCATTGGTTTGTTGTGCCATTGCTCTGTTTTGTTTTTCATTCTCCTGTCTCTGTATATTTCTGGGTCTTCGTCTACTTTTATCAGTCCTTCTTCCCATGCACTCCTTAACTACTCGTCTTCACTGGTTTTCAGATATTGCCCCAGTGATCTGCTGTCCATGTTGACGCAGTCCCCTATGCTTAGTAGCCCTCTCCCCCCTTCCTTTCGTGTTATGTATAGTCTGTCTGTATTTACTCTTGGGTGTAGTGCTTTATGTATTGTCATGTGTTTTCTAGTTTTCTGGTCTATGCTGCAGAGTTCAGCCTTCATCCACTCCACTACTCCTGCGCTGTTTCTGATTACTGGTACTGCCTATGTGTTTATGGCTTTCGTCATGTTTCCAGTGTTGAGTTTTGACTTGAGTATCGCCTTAAGTCTCTGCCTATATTCTTTCCTGACCATGTCCTTCATCTCTTGGTGTTTTATATCCTCCCCTTCTATTATTCCCAGGTATTTGTATCCTGTCTCATCTATGTGTTTGATCTATTCCCATCTGGTAGCTTTATCCCTTCAGTCCTTGTTACTTTGCCTTTTTGTATGTTGACCAAGGAGCACTTTTCTATTCCAAACACCATCCTGATGTCGCCAGATACAATCCATACAGTCTGGATTAGAGTGTCTATTTCCTTGATGCTCTTACCATACAGCTTGATGTCGTCCATGAACATCAGATGGTTAATTCTGTTGCCTCCTTTCTTGAGTTGGTACTTTTGTCATGGGAATCATGGCTACTACGAAGAGTTGTAGGGACAGTGAGTTGCCTTGAAAGATCTCTCTCCTGATGTTAACCTCTGCTAGTCTTATCCCAGAGCTTTTAAGTACTGTATTCCAGTTGTGCATTGTATTTTTAAGGAAGCTGATGGTGTTTTCCTCTTCCCCATATATTCAGGCATTCTATTAGCCAGGTGTGCAGTATCATGTCGAAGGCTTTCTTGTTGTAAATCCATGCCATGCTTAGGTTGGTTCTCCTTCTCTTACTATTCTTCATTACCATTTTGTCTATTAGGAGCTGGTCTTTTGTGCCCCTACACTTCCCTCTGCAGCCTTTCTGTTGGTGGGGGATGGTGTTTGTATCTTCTAGGGAGTTGTATAGACTTTCGCTGATGATACCTGTTAGTAACTTCCACATTATTGGTAGGCAGGTGATAGGCCTGTAGTTACTTGCTGTATTTCCCTTGTTCTTGTCTTTCTGTACTAAGAATGTTCTCCCTGTGGTCATCCATTTGGGTTCATGGTGGTTTGTGATACAATGCTGGTGTTGTTCTGCTATTCGTGGGTGTAGGGCCTTCATCGGGACCTGGGGCTTTCCAGTTGGTCATTTTCTTTAGTTGGTGTCTGACTGTGTCTGCCGTGATCTCGGTGAATCTTTGTTTTATTCTCTCCATTTATTCCTTGATTTCCTAGAGCCATGTTGCATGTTTGTTGTGTGATACCGGATTGCTTCATATGTTTTCCCAAAGTCTCTTACTTGGTTCGGCTTCAGGAATTTCCTGGTGGTTGTCTTCCCTTCTTAGTTGGCTGTATAGTCTTTTCTGGTTGATTCTGAAGAGTTTGTTCTGTTGGTATCCTTTTTTCCTGTTCATGTACCGTTGGATCTTATGTGCTTTGGCTTTAAGCCTCTGTTTTATATCTTCTATTGTGTTATTTAGTCCCTTCTCCTGTACTTTGTATTTGTTATTCAGTTCCTCTCTTGATTTCTTGCTTCTTAGCCTCTTTTCTGTCATCTCTTTCAGTTTACTCAAGTCATCGCCATGATTTGTTTTTCCAGGCGCCTTTTCCGAGGAGAAACCGAAGATGTAACAGAGAGGTCGGAATGGGTGGAAAAGATCAGACAATGGATGAAACCAGATACAGAAAGAACAAAGATCCCCTCCATGAAAGCCTACAACACAAAGAAACTAAGGGAAAAAACAAATGAAGTTAATGAAATAATGAGACTAATCCACACCACCAGTATCACAGAAACAAGTAACCCGACATATGCAGGAGCAAGTCTAGTAGTAGAACTTATGGGGATACAAACACCAACACCACCATCACAACCAACCCAACAGAAACCAAAACAGCAACCGCTGACCTACTACTAGTCTTGCTCCTGCATATGTCAGGTTGCTTGTTTCTGTGATACTGGTGGTGTGGATTAGTCTCATTATTTCATTAACTTCATTTGCTTTTTCCCTTAGTTTCTTTGTGTTGTAGGCTTTCATGGAGGGGATCTTTGTTCTTTCTGTATCTGGCTTCATCCATTGCCTGATCTTTTCCACCCATTCCGACCTCTCTGTTACATCTTCGGTTTTCCTCGTGTACCATTGTTTGGTAGCTCATCATTCCTGTTGTTTTCTGTGTCATCGTCTCTTAGTTCGTCTTCTTGTCCTTCGTTGCTGGGTACTATTTCTCTTTCCAGTTCCTCTCTTTCTGTTGTGGAGACCCAGTTCGTTTTCTTTATGTTCCTTACTTGGTCTGCCAGCCTCTGTTCTGTTTGAGGGGTATTATTTCTCTCGTTCCAGATGTTAACCAGTCTTCTTCTGTATCCCCTTTATTATTATTATTATTATTATTATTATTATTATTATTATTATTATTATTATTATTATTATTATTATTATTATTATTATTATTATTATTATTATTATTAAAAGTCAGGCTGCAGACTCAAGGGTCTCAATGGGAAAAGCAGCCCAGTACGGAAAAACGAAATTGAAAGGTAATGAATAAACCTTGGAAGAGAAACAACGTGGAATTCAAAAGGTAAATAACAACAAATAAGTTAAATAAAAAAGTAAAATGCATAAAAATGTAACATAAACTGTGAAATGAGATTCAAGTCAGCGGCTTCAGTAACATGAAAAATATATTTCCTCCGGTTAAGCTACATTTAGGAAGATCATTCCGCTTGGTAACAGGAGCAATAAAACTTGTAGAAAACTACGTGATATTGAACCTCATATTAGAAAACGCAAGAAAGTTGGAGTGAATTGCATATCAAGTACTACGTGGTGGATGGTATAGTCTGGAAATTTCTGAATGTAAAGGATGATCAGAATTATGAAATATTTTATAAAGTATGCCCATGAGCCAGTTGAACAACATTGCCAGAGATTAATACCAGGATCGTCTTGTAGAAATTTCAAAAAACTGTGAGAGTTAGTTCTGAAGACCAAACTGGGAAACATGTCAGAATAAAAAAATAAAAAAGATTTTCTCGGGAAACAGATCTCAAAAAGTCTTGAAAGTCTTCTTCGGCTATTCATCGCATATGTGACAAATGACCTCCATTCTGACGCTAAATAATGCTCTCTCTCTCTCTCTCTCTCTCTCTCTCTCTCTCTCTCTCTCTCTCTCTCTCTCTCTCTCTCTCTCTCTCTCTCTCTCTCTCTCTCCTTCAGTAGTTATGAAAGGACGCTGCTAAACACACTAGCCCTGGTACTGTTTTTAAATTCTACCGGTCCTTTAATCGTCCGCTGTTTGTATTCTTTTGCTTTACGTGAGTGGCTCGTGTTAGGTTCATTCGAATCTTAGGTATCATGTAGGTTTTCATTCTATTTCCATACATGCACATACAAATAAAGACGTCGTCATATATGTACAAGATGTTTTTTAATAAGAATAAGTCCCAGGAAATATGTATTATTCATAATATTCACCCTGTTCCATGAAACAACCCAGAGGCTAATTCCTCGAGAGGTCAACTCGTAATCTTAACAACTAAATGTTCAGATATAAGATAAAAACTGACCCGGTGAGAAGATAAAGATAAGACTGATAAGAAATAATAAAGGTTATTAAGTGATTCATACTCAGTTATTAAAAAAGAGGAAAATGTACCTGGCTGTGCTTTTAATCTAGATAGATTATAGCAGAGTTCAACGTTTGAAAATTGTTGGGTGACCATTCGGCTTATAGTCATTGATCTGGTGCCTGGAATGACCCGGATGCTGCAGATCGAGAGACGCTTCATTATCAGTGCTAAACATATTTGATGGGAGATGTTGAGCGTACGCAGTGGCCACCAAACATACCTCCATATAGAATTTCTTTAGTATTTTACATCTTTTACTCGCACGCTGTATATATACTGATTTTGAAATTAACTCTGTTACCATGAAATAGATGAAAGCATTGTGCAGTAGGCTTACAAATAACGTTTCTGTTGAAACAAAAAAAGAAAATTAAAATGTTCAAATAAATCAAGACATAAATCTTTTTTGGAGGCTATATCATCGTTCTGATAACGTAATGTTATGGGTTTCTTTGCTTTTTGTTAGTTATATATTCATGATACCTATATTATATTGACCAAATTTCTGCCGTCAGTCTTTCTTACTCCTCATATACTGAGCAAACAGTTCATCTCAACAGTTTCAACCTTTTATCTTTCACATTCAACATCCACTCATCACATTCATAAAGAAGAGTTGGCTTGATTTTGGCTTCAACAAACACCAATTCCCTCCTACATCTTTCGTGCACACCAGCCACCTTTCCTTTCTCCACACATTCTGTGACTCGCCCCTCTAACACGCAACATTATATATTCCATTTATTCCCAAATGCCTTTACAAATCAACTGGATCCTTTTCCAATATGCATATCAACATTCATTCCATCTTCCTTACTTCCATTTACCCTTCTATCCTTATTCTTCCTATAATGATTTTAGTAATTCCTTACTGGTCGCTGTTTTTCTTCACATTCTGCAGTCAATACTGTTTCAGTTACAGACATCAACCTTCTCCCTTCCATTCTCAACTTATATTCTTCAAAACTTGAACTTCTATCAAGTATTCTTTCTCGGACCTCTTGCATTTCTTCAACGATGAATATATTTTTCCATGGGTACTTGATGCATCCTTATCTCAGAACCACTTTTCCACCAAACCAGTCACTCTCCTAATTGCATATTTTGATATATGCTTCACTTTCCACTTTCACTAATAAATTACCTTCTACACCATAACCTCTTAACACCCACAACACTGCATCTCTATCACTTCTATCACAGTGTTATAATTGTAGGTCTGTGTATATCACGTTCGTCTTTTTCCCTTCCATTGAAGTGTATTAGCTATAACTGACAAGGTTTTGAACCGTACACCCTCCATCCCCTTGAGTCTCCACAGAGTAAAATAGCCATCCCATCGTGGCAGTTGCCTTTTCTCATTTCTTGAAGTCTCGAACTGGCAGACCTTGCTATGTATAGAAAAATGCTCTCTCCGTCATTGCCTGACGTCCTTTTGCCGATATGATTATGGTAATGTATTGGTGGCTGACATGAAATCCATAATCCAATATAGGCCTCCAATGGACCAGTACCTCCGATTTACAATGAACGTTCAGCACAAAGTTTTTCTTTTGTTACCCTAATAGTATTAATGTTGGATGTCGGTTTTAGAAAGGCTTTGTGAACTGATATGCATGATTTAAAGTGTTACATTTATCAATGTTTTGGTTTTCAGGCTTTCTCTCTCTCTCTTTCTCATTTATCAATTTTCTCTCTCTCTCTCTCTCTCTCTCTCTCTCTCTCTCTCTATATATATATATATATATATATATATATATATATATATATATATATATATACATATATAGATACATACATATAAATATACATACATATACATATATATGAATGAAATTTATCACATTACCGTGATTCATATACAGTACAAGCATTAAGCTACAAATGTCCTTTAATGTCTAATTTGCTCTACCTCGGAAATTATATATTTTCATATATGTTATCCGAAGGGGAATTTTTTAGTTGATAATAAGTTCGTCGTCTCGTGGGCTCGAACCATGGAAGACAAGAACTCAGGACTACAGTGACGCGCACTGAACCACACGGCCATCAAGGCATATTTATAAGTAACAGTGACTAGAGTATAATTGTGATTTGAGTGAAACATCAACTTGCTGTGCTAATTTCTTAGTGCAAAGACATTATTCAAGTGTTAATGTCACAGTGTAAGGAATTCCTTATTTAATGGAATTTGATCAAGACATGAGATTTTATTCTTACGTTTGTTCATTATGAAAGTCGAAACTGTAGTAGAAGATAGAAGATTGCTCTTAGTCCAAATAAATCTTCATGCTGTTCTAAACGGAATGGATCATTGTTATAAGGAATGTCTTATACTTTCCAGAGACTTGAAATGAAGGATTTCCAACTTTTTAAGTTGAAAGCATCCACTGGGTTTTCTTGGTAATTATGAGAGCATCACCGTAATTCTGAAAATTGTAAAGCTATGACCAATTTTTTATCTTTTATTGGAGCAAATATGCAATATTTTACAGTTTTACAAGTATTACAAGCAGAACTTTATCAAACTTGACTTAAGTGTACCAAAAATTCAACTTTACCCTACCGTTCGCGTTAACAAATATTTTTAGCATGTACTTGTTACAAATAATCTATTTCAGTGTTAATATTTTTCTGTAGTTACCCATATAAGATTTTATCAGTATATATCTGTTTTTTATTATCCTTGATTTTATAAACCGTCTAATAACATCGTTTTCATCTTTTATTCCTGTATTGTGGGCTAACCAAATCCCAGCAACATGGTCACAATTCAAAATTAAAGCAGTGTTCCTGTCCTTTTTTGAATGTTTCAAAATCTAATTTTAAGATTTGCAATAAACTTTGTCTTGACGTGACACAATTCATTTAATAAATCAAAAAAACCAAGTAACCAGTTTCTTGTTGCACCCACATAAATAAATTAAATGCATTGATATCCAAGATTCCATGCTGGCCACAATAATTTTGCTCTTAGAATGTTTATTTTACTGGAAGTTTTCAATACAAATATAGATCAAAGTAAAGTCATTCTCTCTGGAAAACACGTGATTAGTAAAGTTTTAAAAATGAATTTTTTATTTTTATTTTTCAACATTTGTTACACGTCTCCTACAGCTAAGTAAAGATATTTGCCTTATAGAACGAGATGTTCACTACTTCAGTCATGTGGTTTACATGAAAAGCAATAAAAATAAAACTTTTTCCTGTAAATGTAACTGTTTTCAGTGCTATACCTAAGTAGGATACACAGACGAAGAGCAAGCAGCTGAATGTTTGAGCAGCTCTCTCTCTCTCTCTCTCTCTCTCTCTCTCTCTCTCTCTCTCTCTCTCTCTCTCTCTCTCTCTCTCTCTCTCTCCAAAAATGCATAACATTTTTGAGAATTGACCCCAGTGGTTTTTGTGTTATGTGCTATACATCACATTTTTACGAAGCTAAAAGAAAAAAAAAAGAATACTGTGAATAGTGGAGTCCTCTTTTGAAAATATAACTTTAAAAAGGACTGTTATCGTAAAAATAATTGTTCAGGTAACTTAAGGGGTCATCATCCAGAATCGAAATGATGATCCAGTGTAAGCGAAGATGCGGCTTTTGGCGGGGGGGAATTTATCATTGTTACACTTTTTGTACTTTAGAGGACAAGTTGCGTTGTTGACGCACATTACTCAGCTATAATCTGGAAAAAAATAACAGTCATTACTAGCTTTAACAGCAACGGAACGCTGGAATCATTGTTTGATTAGGCATTCATGATAAGCAGTTCTGTTAGAGGACTGATGAGCAGTCTTACATCTTAAACATTTTGTCCTTTGTGACAGAGCCTCGACAGGCCATAGGAAGATTGGTGCTCCCGAGCGTTACAAAGATTACTGAAACTAGAGCTTCAGTGATCTTCATGCCCTAGTCCTTCGTGTTTGTTTTAAACTTGTGTTTTCAAGGAAAATTTGGGGAAAAAATTTGCTTATAGTGTTTTGGACCTGTTCTAGTGCTATTCGTGTTCCACGTTTCATCTTCAGTATGGGGGGGGGGATTTACATAAATACGTAATATTCATTGTTCCTGAACTGCTCAAAGCTTCCTGAGTTAACTAGACTACTACTCGATTTGGAAATTTAAACGGCCAGTCGTTTCGTTAGTTAGAGCCAACGACGGTAATTTTACCAAGCCGTTTTCAGTTCTTTGGTGGTCTCCAGTGTGATAAGGTGTGAGAAATTTAAAAATGAAGGCAAAGTTCTTCGAATACGCAGTGAAAGGAAATAGCCATTGCTCCTTTAAGAAGTTTTACGTCACTCGAAACTCGCGTTACAAAATTGGTTTCCGTGCACCTGCTTCATAACGCCTTTTTCTAGTGGAATTTGAAAACCGGTAAATTTTCTTTTTGAAGTTTTGTTTTGAAAAATTGCTTGTGATATGCAGACACTCCTCTTACCATACCCCCATTTCCTTCATCATCTCCCATCCCATCATTATTCCCTAATTATATTCACTGTTGCCCCTTCCCTTAGCATTTCTGGTATCCAGTCACACTGATCGCAGATCATGCAACCAGAATATGTGTTTCGTGCATTGTATTCAGATCAACCAATAACGATATGACGTGGCGTTTCTTACGTTATTTAATGATATTACGATAACCAGTCAATCACCATATGACACTTGACATTTTCTAGTTGTTTATTTTTTATTAATAAAGTTTTGTTCTATTGTAGTTGTTTTTTTTTTTGACAATCAATAGCATGTACAGTGAGAATATATTCCAATGAACTGAGGTAGCATTGCAGTGTAAAATAGAAGCCATAATTTTAGTGAATGTAGCCATGTGTATTTTTTGTTTTGATGTTTTAGCTCACATTTATTTTTACAATGTTGCATGTACATGAAAGATTTACCATACACACATATATACAAATATATATATATATATATATATATATATATATATATATATATATATATATATATAATTATATTTGTATTTAAATTCCATGATGATAATTCTGTACTACCCTCAGTATGAATCTATGAAATTCTAGCTTCGTTTTCCTAACTTGGACGCAACACGAAACAACATACGCCTGTTATTTGACCATTGTAAAGGTAATTACTCATTTTTTAGACGACTGTTATATGTCATTCACGTACAATAATTTATAAGGAGACGAAATAAGTGACCTTTGTGAAATCAGAATTAGCTATCAGCTACAGACGTCTGATGCACCAGTTATTCCCTTGACACAGCTACGCTTTCCTGGGGCCTTTGGGAGTTTGTTCCCTTCTTTATTGCCGAAATGTTGAGATAACTACCGTATCTCCTGATTTCTCTGGAGAGGATGCCATTATTAATCAAGTGGTGTCTTTGGGATTATCGAGGAACCTAGTTTTTTTTCAAAAGGTATAAGTCATTTTCTGTTTTTGTCGATTTCTACCAAGTTTCTGTCGGTCCTGGTCGTTTCGGCCGTAAGTCACTTAGGTCGTTAACATCCAAAACAATGTAAGACGTTGTTTATGGTATTTACCGTTATGTTTATGGTATTTACCGTTATGTTTATGGTATTTACCATTATTATTTCATGTTTTACGTACATCTCCAAGGGGCTGGTACTAAACACGGCGCCCATTTTGCACGTAAACGTGCTTACGGCCGAAACGACCCGAATGCATTTCTGTAAGGTATGGGAAAACTTAAGTATATTTTAGTTTAACCAGACCACTGAGCTGATTAACAGCTCTACTAGGGCTGGCCCGAAGGATTAGATTTATTTTACGTGGCTAAGATCCAACTGGTTACCTAGCACATTATGACGAGAAATGAATTTCTATCACCAGAAATAAAATTCCTCTAATTCTTCATTGGCCGGTCGGAGAGTCGAACGCTGGGCCAACAGCGTGCTACCGAGAGCTCTACCTACATGTCCAATGAAGAGCTGTGTAAGGTATGGGAATATTTATAAAGCATGCATGGAGTGAGTATTCTTTGTGAGAAAAATTTGTCAAAATTTCAATTTTTTTCATATTTACAGAAAGATATTACCTGCGTCCTTGGTCATAGTTATTGTGCCCAACTCTCTCTCTCTCTCTCTCTCTCTCTCTCTCTCTCTCTCTCTCTCTCTCTCTCTCTCGTTTCTTTGCTTCTTGCCCTCTGCTCGAAAAAAAGAAAATAGTGGACGAGATTAACTGATGGTCAAATTTAAAAGGCTCATTCATCACTCCCTTGAATGAGGACTGGTGTCTGTAATAAAAATCCGTTCAAGGTCTTGGATCAACTCAATAGTATAAAAGAAGCTAGGAAATTGCATATATATGTGTGAGTACATAAATACAGTTTTCATGTCTTAGTTTTAACATTTGAAGTAGCCCAGTGTTTCTTTAGAGTTGTAAGGGGTCCGTCCATATTAGGAGCTTAATTTCTCACATGGGCCATCTGGGTGCGAGGTGCTTCATCATTTAACGTCAGTTTCGTTTAGTATGTATACTGTACTTTGTGAGTCAGCTCAGTATCTGTATAGTGATAATGTAATTTGTCATTAAACGTTCAGATGCTTGATCCTTCCAAGATAATTTCATCTGTTACTTCTAATGATTGAGCCAGCCGAATATCTCAATAGGGTTGTATGGTTCAGCATTAGCTGAGTTTTGACAAGAGCATTAATTTTATGTCATTTTTCCTAAACCTTTGAGAGGTTCAGCCGCATTTATCCATTCTTCATAGAGCGTTATTTCACAGCTTGTTATACAGAGCTTTGTAAATCTTTGGTGTTTTGCTGATGAAAACAGAATCATCTGCCTATCCTGACTCTGTCAAGATTCTATTTCTACTCTAATCTGAGTCTTTTCCATCGCAACCACTTTTTTTTTTTCATTGTAAAATCAACGAGAAGGATAACCAGCAAGATGACATATTATTTTGTAGCACCCACTATTTTCTACAAATTCACCCGACAGAACTCCAACATTAACGTTAAATCCATTTCATTCATGGATAATTTCAGTTGCCTTTACACGCTGAATGAGAGTTCCATGAATGCAAGACCTTCCATAATATTGGTCTGTTGCATAAATGCAGTGGCGCTAAGTTACCTAATAATCACTATTGTGGTACTTTGCTGTGACTTTCAGTTCCTAATACTCGTGCTGTATTTCCCATTCTATATGCAGGAAAGTCTGGCTAGTATACATTGTGTCATTTCATTTTCAGGTAGAATCATCCGTTTTTCATTGTTTAGGTTTCCTAATTACTCATTCCACTTGAAAAGCTGGGAATTCATTCAATAGTACATTCAGGTCTTTTTCAGCTTCTGGTATATCAATCAAATTAATCCCCTCTTATTCGTCTTACAGAAATGTAGTGCCCAGCGTTGTCCGTCATCTGTTGTTATTGACCCAGCCCTCCTTTTGATGGGTACTTTCCTCAGTTTCTTCTTCCGCATGGATTTTTCCTTGAGAAGCCTATTTTCAGATATTCTCTCTTACCTCTTTGTGCACTGAGTTTAGCCTCACTTTCTTGACTTGAACACTTGACTTGTTCTACTTTGCGTTTTTCATCTCTTCCGTAAAGTTTTTTCTACAAGTACTTTTTTGCTTTTGTTTATTCCTATTGGTCTCGGCTGTCATCCGATCACCAATGTTTTCATCTTGTTACCAAATATCCCAGTCCTTCTTTTCTAGAAGACTGTTATAAAGTTTTCATGTTAGTCTTCACTGAAGGTCGGCACCTTTTCAAATATGGTTTGCAGAACTGCAAATCTATCTTCGACGTTCATTTACAAAAGTCCCTTGACATTCATCTTAAAGAAACCTTATTGTATTGAACCTACATGCTCTGGTAAACCTATGTTAGTACTTTTAATTTCGGATTCACTACTGGAACCTGCACTTATTAAGTGATCTGTTGGTCTCTATAGCCGCCTCCAATTATAAGACTGTCACACAAAAACTAAAAAATTGCAACCTGCTTTTACTTAGTCTCCCGTATGCCTTTCTTTCTCATTACATAATCTATACCATCATGGTGCCCACCAACTTTTGTATTCATAACAACAACAATAATTCCCGCATCTCTTTCTGCTGTTGCATCTATAACATTCTAGAGTTCAATTTAAAACTGATCTTTTTTTTTCTTCTGAGATTTCATTTATTAGTGCAAATCAAACTATAAAACGTATATTATTCTGATTTGGTTTTAAAAAATGCAGGAATTGATCAACTGTTCACTACTCTTCATTCTCTCAGTATCTTTTCTGTCACTGATGTTTAGATCAGGCTTACTCCTCTACCAAATCCATTTGCTTTTTGTGATTCATATTCACATTCTCCCATTCCAGTCTCTCTTTTTCCCATTCTCATGTTCCAGTGTCCTATTCTCAGTTATCCGTACCATTTATAAGTCAGATTATATATATATGTATATATGTATATATATATCATATATCATATATATATATATATATATATATATATATATAGAAATATGTGTCAAAATGTATTGTGTGTGTGTGTGTATGTATGTGTGTGTATTTATATATACATGTCAAGATTTGACTAAATTTCTAATTTTTTTATGCTCTCAACCGTTAAGCTACAAATACTCCTTAACAACAAATTCACTTTATTTTAAGAATAACTTACACCCAAAGGGTGATAAGTCAACTGTCTACGACTGTATCAAAACCAAAAGGCACGTGTTGGAACATAGGTGAGAGGAAGGATATGAAAGGCCTAGGAAGGAATGTGTAGGTGATGTACACTGTGTGTGTGTGTGTGTGTGTGTGTGTATGTGTAATAATGACTAGCGCTTTGGAGATTTTCACCACAAACGATTATCCACGACTCATCGGTTTGTGTGAATGGCAGTGCTGAGCACTGTCCTTTCTTTTTTTAGCAATGCATTCCCTGATAGAGGAAACGGCATAATGTACGTATACATGCATACATACATACATACATACATACATATATATATAATATAAACAGCTGATATTTTATATTATAAATAATTATAGGTTTATGATATATATATATATATATATATGGTATATATATATATATCAGTGTATATATATATATATATATATATATATATATATATATGTATGTGTATATATACACACATATGTATAACTGAATCACGAAAATATGGAACGTGATGAATAAATAAATAAAGACAAAATCCATGAAGGAAAGAGAAGCAGTGGAGTACTGCAAGGCCTTTACTAAGCAGACTGAAGAAATATAAAAAGAAGTTTACAAAGAAAGCTCATATAAATTACAGATGGTGATTACAAAGGAAAAAAATATGTACTAGAATCCAATACAATTGAAGTATTAGTACACCTACCAAAAAGGGTTAAATATTTAAGAGGTTTCACAAAGGATTAGGCCCAACAGCTCAGAAGCAGGGACAGGACAGTTAAAAGATTATACAAGGAAGGTGACTGACCACCAAAATAAGTTATAAAAGTAGTTACTCAGTAATTCTCCTTTTGGTAAACAATAAAAATTTTTGCAAGGTGAACATTTAAAAAAAAAATGTATTAAACATACAAACACATAGGAAATATATATAAGTCGATGATTTTATCTTTTAGGTCATTCTTGAACATTTTACTAATACAGGGGTCCAAGTAATACATGCCAGGGCTAAGGTTAAAATTACAGCTGGAATTAAGCTGTATAATAGCGGATTCTAAAAGATTTCATGAAGAGAAATCTTTTGATCTGGCAATCACTGAAGTTTCAGTCCAATTTATCCTGTGAGAGTTTTCACTTAAATAAATGAACACAGCATAGGATGTTTGCCCATTTTGACAGAATACTTATGCTGTTTAATTCATACCTCTAAATCCTTGCTAGATTGGCCGTTATAAAAAGAGGTGCAGTCCAAACATGGAATTTTATATATCATGTTGTTGTTTTCCTTAGGGCTATTTTTTTATTAACATTCCTTTTAGTGTGTTGTTATAGAAAAAAAGAGGTTGACATTAAAAGATTTTAACAATGATTTTATGTTTTCAAAACCACTAAAATAAAGCAAGCTAAGAATGTTCTTAGGGTTTCTTTCTCCATGTTACTCTCACTATAAAACTTTTGTGGGCTTTATTATAACAGATATCTAGTATATGTGAGGGATAACATAAATCTGTCCCTATTTTTCTTATGTATTCGATTTCTTGATCCAAATAGCAAACATAGACGTAAAAGTGGATATTTTGATGTTAAGGTGATGGCCTGAATAAAAATGGACATAAGTTAAGTTGTTGGTTGGTTTCCTATAAATACTGATTTTGCATTGAAATGGTTTTCTATGTATTAAAACATCTAAGAAATGGAGGTAATTGTCGTTTTATAATTCTAAAGTAAACTTAATGATTTAGAGAGTAAATCATTTGCATCAATACCAGCAGGCAAAACAACCAAAATATCAACATATCTGTACCACTTTAAAGGAATATTAATGATATTAGGTAAATATCGTTTTTCAAAGAATTCCACATGCAAGTTTGAGAGGGGTGGAGATAAAGGGTTGTCCATTGCCATACCAAATATTTGTTGGTAAAATTCATCATTGAATATAAACTTACAATCACAAATGCACAACCTAGTGAGTGAAAGAATATGACTTACAGATACAGGTAATTCATGATGGATTAGTTCATTACTAAGATACTCTAAAATAGAATCTATAGGGACTTTAGTAAAAAGAGAACAGACACCAAAGCTAATGAAACTATCAGTGCAGCAAAAAGTTATTTTGTTTAATTTGTCAACTAAATCAAGATAATTATATATGAGAGAATCGGAGATAGTTCCAAGTAACGGGGACAAGAGCTTGGTAATATATTTCGAAAATTTATATGATATTGAGCCAACAGTACTGATAATAGGCCGCACAGGATTATTTTCTTTGAGTGTTTTACTAATCCCCACAAGTAAGGGAACGAGGGAAATTTTACTGACAAGTGACCTATTAGTTCTTTTTTATCTATAAGGATTTTTTCACTGTGCTATTGAAATTTTCTTTACTTTATTTCTTTTTTTTGCAAGTCGTATCATCTTCCAGTAGGGCTTGCCCACGTGATATGTCGTCAGCTTTATCTAAAATTACAATACTATTCAATGCAAATCCAGTATATATAGGAAACCAACCAACAACTTAACAACTTATGTTCACTTTTTATTCATGCCATCACCTTGATACCAAAATATTCATTTTTTCTTCTATGTTTTTACGAGCATTGCACATTGTCAGTCCCCAGTATTTGGATCAAGAAACTGAATACATAAGAAAAATAGGGACAGATTTATGTTATCCTTCACATATACTAGCTATTTGTTATAATAAAGCCAACAAAAAGTTTTATAGTGAAAGTAACATGGAGAAAGAACCCCATAAGAATATTCTTAGCTTGCCTTATTTTAGTGGTTTTGAAAATATAAAATCTTTGTTGAAATCTTTTAATGTCAACCCTTTTTTCCTATAATAACACACTAAAAGGAATGTTAGTAAAAAATAGCCCTAAGGAAAACAACACCATAATAATATATAAAATTCCATGTTTGGACTGCCTCTCTTTTTATATCAGCCAATCTAGCAAGGATTTAGTGGTCTGAATTAAACAGCATAAGTATTCTGTCAAAAATGGCCAAACTTCCAATGCTATATTCATTTAAGTGAAAGTTCTCACAGGATAAATTGGTTTCTGTTTACGAAATCTTTTAGAATACAATATTACACAGCTTACTTCCAGTTGTAATTTTAACCTTAGCCCTGGCATGTATTATTTGTACCACTGTATTAGTAAAATGTTCAAGAATGACCTAAAGGATAAAATCACTGACTTAATTACAAATTAGTTAACTTATATATATTTTCTATATATTTGAATAACTAATACAATTTTTTTTTTTTTTTAAATGTTCCTTTCAAAAATTGTTATTGTTTACCAGAGAGAGAATGATTGAGTTTTACTTTTATAACATTTTTTGATGGTCAGTCACCTTCCTTGTATAATCTTTTAATTGTCCTGTCCCTGCTTCTGAGCTGTTGGGCCCAATCCTTTGTAAAACCTCATAAATATTTAAACCTGTTTTGGTAGGTCTACAAATTATTCAATTGTGTTGGATTCCAGGTACATATTTTTCCCTTTTCAATCCCCATCTGTCATTTATACAAGCTTTCTTTTGTAAACTTATATTTATATTCAGTCTACTAAGTAAAGGACAAGAAGTCGAAAGGCCTTCCAGTACTCCACTGTTTCTCTTTCCTTCATGGATTTTGTTTTATATATATATATATATATATATATATATATATATATATATATATATATATATATATATATATATACTGTATATATATCTGTATATATATTTATATGTATATATATATATATTTATATATATATAGGAATGGCTTAATCATATATATATATATATATATATATATATATATATATATATATATATATATATGTGTGTGTGTGTGTGTGTGTATATATATATATATATATATTATATGCAGTAAATGTGTATAAATGTTATGTTTATATGTATATACATATAATATATATATATATATATATTATAAATTTATATATATATACTGTATATATATGTGTTATATATATATATATATATATATATATATATATATATATATATGCAGTATATGTGTATGAAGGCCTTATGTTTATATGTATATACATATATATATATATATATATATATTATTGTTATATATATATATATATATATATATAGCATACATATAATATATAAATATATATATCACACAATGTATATATACTATATATATAATTATATATAATGTATATATTATATATATATATTTATATATATTATATATATATATATATATATATATATATATATATATTTATATATAGTATATATATATATATATATATATATAATAGGAATATATAGAATGTTTAATGTTCATATATATATAATTATATATATTGTATATATTATATAAATATATACTATATATATATATATATATATATATATATATATATATATATATATATATATATATATATATATATAGAATGGCTTAATCTTTTATATATATATATATATATATATACATATATATATATATACATATATATATATATATATATATATATATATATATATATATATATATATATATATATAGATACAGGCAGTGACAGCAAATCAGTCAGACATATCAAGCGATTGAGGGCAGTGGAAATAGATCATACATAAACATCTTTATTTTTGCCGACGTTTCTCAAGATCAACTAGTCTTCATTTTCAAGGTTGCAATAAAAAGATAATATTGAGAATACATATAAATATACAGTAATCTCTTAAAAACATTTGCACAACTATATGTCTGTGTACTAAAATAAACTCATATAGAAGGGAGAAGGAGGGCGATCGAATACGGCAAGTGAAAAGGAAGACGGTTACGACAGGTAGAGAGGGTGGAGGAGCTTTGGGCATTCAACAATGGTACTGTCTGTTTGATAATTAACGATTCCAGAATAGAGTGCTAGGGCTCGGGAAGGCCCTTTGTAATGATTTTAAATTGATCGTATTCAATGTAATTAACACATTTTTTGGCATGCTCCGATATTTGAAAAAATTCAGGGATATTTAGTTTATTGCCCGTTCGGATAGCTCACACCTTTGTGAGAATCGGCGCGAACCTTAAGAAGTCTTTAAGTAACTCCACGTAAGTTCCTCGAGAACACTGAGGACAATCATATTTATATACTACCCCCAGACGTCATCACAAGGTCGCTTAAACGGTCTTTAATACTGAATAAAGAACCAATTTTTCAAAGGATTTTGACTAGATTAATTCTGATTTGCCCATAATGCTAGAAATAATTTGAGAAAGCTTTGGCTAAAAGTTTTATCATACAAATGAACACTGGCATAGACTTCAAGTTTGGGAACAGTTGGAATCTTGTACTTTGGCATGAAGCTGTCTCTTCATCATTTTCTGCACATATTGAAAGAATAAGTTTGATGGAAAATAATTGTTGGTGAAAAACAATGTAAAATTGGTATTTATTAAAACATGCCAGTTCGAGATAAAATGGAAGGCTCTATATAAAAGAGTAGACAAAGCATTTAGTTTAAAATTAAAAGCAGCTACTATAAAAGTTGAGATCCTAACCAGCAAAATGGGCTTCTCCAAACACTCGTGTTAAAACAATCTGATTCTCGTGAGACTGAAACATCTAAAAAGGATAACTTATTATCCTGTTCAACTTCAATACTAAATTTTATATTCGGATGTCTACTGTTAGCGAAATCGAGGAAAGTTTCAGCATCAAACCGAGATCTAAACAAGGTAAAAGTATCATCTACATATCTTTTGTATAATAAAGGGTAAATACTGAGAGGGCAGCTGTCCAGCAACTGCTCCTCGAAGTGATACAAAAATATTTGCGAACGTTGGGCCCAGAGGGGAACCCATCGCCATCCCATCAATTTGTTTAAAAGCAGTGTTATTAAAAATAAAGGCAGTGTCCAGCACAGCAAGTTCAAGGAATCTTCTAAAATCATCGGAGTTAAAATTATGGAATAAGGTATTAGATCCGGAAACAATTTACGCATAATAATGTCAATGGTCTCTTCTACAGGAACATTTGTATCAGAGACTCGACATCAGCCATAACTAAGTCTGAGTCTTGAGGGAGAATGGCGTTCTCTGAAACAAGTAAAGAGTTCGTCAACGTATATTCATTTCTATGAGAGGTTCTATATGGGGACCAGAAATTTTGCCAATTTATAATTAGGTGTCGTAGGCTGTCAGGAATAGGCCTCTATAGGAACACCTTCCTTATGAGTTTTAGGAGACCATATAAGACACCGAAAGAAACTAATCTGTGCTAAAAGAGACTGATATACCCTTCAGAAATATTATCTTTTTCAAATGATTTGCAAAAGCGGTTTTATTTTATCCTCGATTTTAAAAATGGTACTGAAAGTTAGGGGTCCCAAGTGACTGGAATTTGCAAGGTCACTTAAAATAGTATTAACTTTATTATAATATTCATCTCGATCCAGAATGACAGCAATTTTTCCTCATCTGGTCGAGTTATGATAATATCTTGTTTCAGTCAGTTTTTTCGCAAGATTTCAAATCATATTTCTCTGGAAGAAAGGAGTCCAGCAGGTAGTTAACGACCGATGTTTGAGTCAACTGAGAAATTTCTATTTGAACTTTATTTATATTAGCATTTAGTGGTAAGTTTTTTAACCTGTGGAATAATAATTCCAACGGAAAGAATTTGGAATATGAAGGTCGATAATTTGGTAGGCAAAAATCAAGACCAAAATGCCCAAAACTCCTCCACCCCTCTCTACCTGTCGTAACCGTCTTCCTTGCTTTTCACTTGCCCGTATTCCAGTCGCCCTCCTTCTCCCTTCTATATAGGTTGGTACCCCCAGCAACGCATGAACTATGGTTATGTACAAATGTTTTTTAAGAGATTTTTGTATATTTTATATGTATTCTCAATATTTAGTTTTATTGCAGCCTTGAAAATGAGACTAGTTGTCTTGAAACGTCGGCAAAAATAAAGATGTTTTTATGTACCAGTCTGTTTCCACTGCCCTCAATCCTTGATATGTCTGACTGATTTGCTGTCCTGCCTGTATCCTTTATATTGGACCTTGATGTTGGAAGCGCTCACTTCTCCACCATGTCAGCCTGGAGTACCTCTCTTCGCCGTCTTGTTTCTACGGTGTCTGTCTGCAAGGGTTGTACTAATGTCCACGAACATAAGAACTGAATATGGCCTCCGTTACTACAGGAATGTCGCCGTTTGAGGAGATACTAAGACTCGCAAAGCTCCTTGATATATCAATATTAGCCGAACAACACCATCCCCAAGTTCATTAAATTTAAACTCTATCGGTCCTCACTGTACCATACTCAGCTATATACTGATACCACCAAGAAATTATTGGCCATGGAAATTGATGTAAAAGTAAAAACTATAACCAAACTGTCCAAATTGTATGACACCTTGTATCACCAACCTATTCGTAGCATTTTTCCATTAATATTGGATTTTATCATTTTTAAAGACCTTGTTAATAAAATATTCACACCTTTGTATCACTAACACAAAGAGTTCACCAGAAAAATTAAAACTTGGGCATTACTATTCCTACTTTCAATAAAAATTCCGGTACTGTCTTTAATTTTTCCAAATATGTGTTGTCTAGCAGAGAAGAATTTTTGCTATCACTTGGTCTTGATTTCTGCCTACCAAATTATCGACCTTCATATTCCAGATTCTTTCTTCCGTTGGAATTATTATTCCACAGGTTAAAAAAACTTACCACTAAATGCTAATATAAATAAAGTTCAAATAGAAATTTCTCAGTTGGCTCAAAACACTTATCGGTCGTTAACAACCTGCTGGACTCCTTTCTTCCAGAGAAGTGATTTGGAATCTTGGAAAAAACTGGCTTCAAACAAAGATATTATCATAACTCGACTAGATATGAAAAAGGTACTGTCATTCTGGATCGAGATGAATATTATAATAAAGTTAATACTATTTTAAGTGACCTTACCAAATTTCAGTCACTCTGGGGACCCTGCTTTCAGTACCATTTTTAAAATCGAGGATAAATAAACCGCTTTTTAAATCATTTGAAAAGAATAAAGCTATTTCTAAAGAGGTATATCGCCCTTTTAAACAGGTTCTTTCTGGCGGTCTTATATGGTCTCCTGTAACTCATAAGGAAGGTGTTCCTATGAGGCCTATTCTGACAGCCTACGACACCCCTAATTATAAATTGGCAAAATTTCTGGTCCCTCTTTTAGAACCTCTCACCAGAAATGAATATACGTTGACGAACTCTTACTTGTTCAAGAACGCCATTCTCCCTCAAGACTAGACTTAGTTATATTAGCCTTGATGTCGAGTCTCTATTCACAAATGTTCCTGTAGAAGAGACCATTGACATTATTATGCGTAAATTATTTCCGGATCCTAATACCTCATTCCATAATTTTAACTCCGATGATTTTAGACGATTCCTTGAACTTGCTGTGCTGACACGCTCTCATTTTAATAACACTGCTTTTAAACAAATTGATGGATGGCGATGGGTTCCCCGGGGCCCAAACGTTCGCAAACATTTTTTATGTGTCACTATATAAGTTGCTGGACAGCCGCCCTCTCAGTATTTTCCCTTTATTCTACATAATATGATACTTTTTTAATTGTTAGATCTCGTCCGATGCTGAAGCATCTCGATTTCGCTAACAGTAGACATCCGGAATATAAAATTTAGTATTAGTTGAACAGGATAATAAGTTATCCTTTTTAGATGTCTCAGTTTCACGAGAATCGTGACTGTTTTAACACTATGTTTGGAGGAAACCACTTTTTACTGGTTTAGGATCCAACTTTAAAATGCTGCTTTTTAATTTTAAACTAAATGCTTTATTCACTCTTTTATAGAGCCTTCATTTTATCCTCGAACTGGCATGTTTTTAATAAGGAAATACAATTTTTACATTGTTTTTTCACCAACAATTATTTTCCA
>NC_089754.1:16787802-16985302 GCF_040412425.1 Macrobrachium rosenbergii
ATATATATATATATATATATATATATATATATATATATATATATATTATATATATATATATACACATAATAATATATGACATATATATATTATATATATATATATGTACAGGTATATATATATATATATATATATATATTTAGTGTGTGTGTGTATACACATTTTATATATTTGTGCCTATGTTTACATAAGATATGTTGGATAGTGAAATAATTCTGCTATTTATTCAGTTAACATTTAAGCACCAAGGGGAATTGCTGTTATAGATTGTGTTAACTGTAATATTTGGTATAACTGTTTGTAGTAAGAATTGTAGTGAAGCTTTCGATAACTTGTGACCTGTCCGTTTAGCAAGTTCTACATATCCCTAGTACAATAATAACAAATTCATGCTCGGTTCTCTAAATTGTAAAAGGTGGTCACATATCTAGATATTCCTATCACTTCTGTTTTTGGGCCACAAACAAAACAATCTCTTCACGTCTCCCTTATAATTTCCCGTCTGTTTTATTTTCCCAGAAGTCTGTAGAGATATTCCATAATTATGTGGATCCTTTTGCTGTGCTAGTTTGACTAAGAAACATTTGGAAAATAGTGCTGTCATTGGAACATGTGATTAAGGTAAATATCAACATAAGAGCAGTGTTTGATTTGAAATACACAAATTTGACGTTTTGACGCCAGGCAGGCCCCAGGTCAATTTTGGCCAAAATTTTATGAATGGTTTATATTTTGTTCAATGTTGGGTAAAATCTGAATATGTTGAAAGCATTAGAACACACCAGAAATAAGCCATCTTTTTTGCCTTGTAGATATATGGTGGGCTACACCTGAAAATAACCAATCTAGCGTAACCTATTTAGTATCTAACCTTTTCTGGTACCGTATGTCTGTTGGAGAGTGGGTAGAAGTATCTTTTAAGACTATAATAAGTAACGGCAGCGAATGCAGTGAGGGGTCAGGGCTACAGTAGTACTCATTTCAGAGGGAATATGACCAAACCAGACTTACCTTGATCAAATCTAACCTAACCTAACCTGCTATGCCTTAACCTCACTCAGCAGTTTATACAAATGCCTGTAATGATTGTTAAAAAGCCTATAATTCCTTGACAGTTTAGGTTATAATTGAGCATTAGGTAGTTTTATGGAACAGGTCTGCACAAAGTTTTGTGTAGTGCTTTTCGCGTAAGCTTATAAAGTATTGATATTGGTTTAAATGTGTTTGCATAAAGTTAGCGAGAAAACTCATAAAACTGCCCAACAATGTTAGTTAAACATCACCCCTTCCCTGTATCCAACAGTTCTAGAGAATGCCAGTGAGTAAAACTAGTATTTTTTGGGTGCAGAGGTAGGGGGGGAAATTCAAAATGTGCAAAGCGTTAGTCAAAAAGCTTGGAATGCGCACATCACAATATAATCAGTTGAAAAATACATAACTCCTGCACGCCAACAGTAGCAAATACCCAAAAATGGAAATACAGCTAGGACAGTTATAGTGATGCATGTTAACCAAACTTCGGGTGTGGGTCCCTATCTGACCAATGGGTGAAGCCCATCTGAACCCCGTAACTGTGTCCAGAATACTGTAAATTGAAGAGCCAAGTACTGTACAGTGGTACGTTTCTCAAACATAGACTAACCCGACTTTCTCTTTTGGGAGTTTTGATAGGTAAACCAACCCATGTCCCATGGAGATAGGTATGGCCATACCATATAAGAAATTATTGTTAAACTGTAGTATACTCACTTGAAATCACAGATTTAAAGGTTAGTCAATTGCAAAACTTAAACACATTCAAATTAGATATTTTCCTGTGAAAGTGATCAAAACATGAAAACCATCATATACCATACCCTGTTCAATAATTAAAATCTCTTACCCCAAGTAGGGTGGTCGTTTTCTGAGTCTGCACACATCCAAAGTGGATACAAGTACTGTAGGTCATTTTTCCTGTGAACTATAGTTTGAGCTAAATAACACTATATTGTGTCAAATGTCTCATTGTTAAGTTACAAGTATGGGCTTAGAAGAGCCTACTCAGGTGAAAGTTTTCAAAAGTATAGCCATGGCTTTAAAATTAGGAAAAATTAGGACTAAAGCACATTTTGACGTTAGATATTTTAATTGGACTCCTAAACTTTTTCATGCAGAGATGTGGCATAATTTTTTACCTGCACTGCCTAACCTAAGATTCTGTGACAGGTGGTGGCATAGGGCATTTAGAAGGTCAGCGGTCACTTTACTAGCTCAGTCTTAAACTAGCCACCTACTTAGAGAGAACTATTACGCTAATGCTGCCAGTGTCATATAACAGTATGGAAAGCCAAAGTGGTGGCTACAGTAAATGACAGGTCTCGGGCAAAACCATAAAGAAGTGATTGTTAAATGGAAAGATTAAGATGGCTAAGATTCAGGGCACAGTGCTTTTTATATCTAGCCACACCCTAGTGATATTAGAGATTAGAGTGTTGGGCAGTCTATAGTAGGTCTAATCTTAAATTGTAAAAAAATTTGGCAACAGTATAAGAAACTCATGAGGGTGGATTAGGATTATGTGAATTACCATCTTCTTTCAAACCAGAAAATATAATAATCTTTTTACCAATGATGATGATGTATGGAGAGGCAAAATTGGTTGGTTGATGGAAAGCAAACAAAAGCAAAGCCAGTTGTTATGGACATGCTGATTTTGCATGCTAGAAATACATTCTAGAGCATAAAAAACTGTAAAATGTCTCATAATTTCAACTGTCTTCAAAATATGGAAAAACACCTTTTTAATGAGACAAAAATTTTTTCTTTGATTTTTCACTATTACTAGATTTTAAGAAATACTCTCCTTTCTGTCATATTTACATCCAGTGAAATAATGGTAGTCCAGAATAAAACTTCAACCTTTATATCTTCATGCAGTATTGTCTTTAAAATTATTTTAGTTTTGTTTAAGATTGACAGCTTTGACATTGATTATGAAGCCTGACGTGACCTAATCTAGAGCACCATACATTATAGAGTAAAGTAAGCTACAAGTATGCTTCCTAACCAGATTAAAGGGGATGGGTCTTACCTTGACCTCCCCAATCTACCTTTATTTTTAAACACCACCTACCTGCAGTTATATGTATAGCTAAGTCCCTGGACGCCACGGCACTTCAAAAACTCGCGTAATCGACAGTCAGGTGAACCACCTGTGCGCCCTCTACCCAGGTGCAATACCTGGAATCATTCCAACTATTCCTCAGATCTTCCCCTAAGCCGCTGTGTCGGTAACATCGATGGAATTTCGTCAGAGCCTGTGTTTTTTGTAACTTATTTTGCAGTGACTTTGGCTTGGCTTTTCGTTGTTCGCTTGGATTTTCTATAACATATCTGACTTCATCGTAGTGAAATGTGTGTGGGATGCAAGTGCTTGCTAAAGTCTCCTGGATCTCATCATTTAGTATGTCTGGAAGAAATGGAATGAAAGACCCAATAGAAGAGCCAAGAGTAATGTTTTCTCACTCTTCTTTGATATAACCAGGGAATAGTTAATTCTTTTCCCTTGATAACTATCCTATATCTTTCTCCGTAGTGGTAGCTTCCTGAACCCCTACTGAAACAGGTAAGGACCCACATTTAATGATTTATTGGCTGCCATTCAGACCCTGGGTCTAACAGGTAAAATCCCTCTGAAGACAGGGATAATATGTGATCGGAGTAATAAGAGATCTAAAAATACAAGTGTTATGTTGTTAGTGCAAGTGCAGTGGAGGTGCACGCTGGGTCCTGTTGTGCTCTAGTCCTAGACCCTCTTCCAAGCTCACCAACTCCCTGTGAGAAGGAAAGTCGAATACACTCAAGGAGGCAAGAGGTTTTAGCTACTGAGCAGTCAGTCTCTCGAAGCGCACTTGTTGACGTTTCTCAGGGGACGCCACCCTCGCCAGGAAAGGCGGCAGAAGAATGTTTGCTCATTGGTTGTTATCGTCACCGGAGGAAGCTTTTGACCGATGCTCAGGCTGCCAGTTCTCGGCAACTCAGTTGACGGACAGCGAAGTTAGAAGATGTGGACGGTGACGCCGAAGGCCGAAGTTGGACGCCAGGACGCCGAGCGGCCGGCTGGACGCCAGGATGCCAGACGAGAAGCTGGACGCCTGGACGTCATGAGTCAGAGCGACAGATCGCCAGGCGCTGGCGGAAGCTGGATCGCCAAGACATTAAGCTTTCTTTGATAAAATGGACGCCAAATACGCCAGGCGTCAAGAGACTGGACGCCAGGACGCCAGGCGCCAAGATGCGTTTGAAAGACGCCGCTACTCCGCTTTCAGAAAATCGGAAGAAGAGAATGATAATATCTCGCATTCTCCTGTGAATCCTATTGCAGAGATTTCTAACGAAGACAATATAAAGCAACATCAGCTTTATCAGACTTGAAAAAGGCTTATGAAGCTATTTTGAAATTTTTCCCAGAGAAATTTATCCTGATCGCTCTCGTTTCGCCTTCAGAATTTACTCTGTGAAGGCGCTCTAAGAGGGTAGTACGTCAAGAATGATACTTTAAGGAGAACAATGAAAGACAGCCTTTGTTTTTCCTCCAACCAAACTAGCTCAAGGTCTAGCTGCTTAGTATCAAACTGGAGAATCGTCGCCTGCAATACCTGCCCCTTCCCAGGAACTCTTCTCGACCTTGTTGACTCTTTTTCTCGTCAGAGTGGCCATAGAAACTGGGTTGTTGGTCGACATCAGAATTGGACCACCCCTCAAAAGAATTTGGAGATTTAGTATGAAGATGGAATTATTCAACACGTATACTGACACCGAAGAACTCATATATCTGATGTCGCAGGCGGATAAAGGACTCGAGATAGTTCCAACGTAATCAACTGCACCTTTCGTGACTCTAAAGAAAAGGGCCCATCTTTGCTCTTTTCCTGGCTAATGGGGTCACTTCCAATCAAAATCAGAATTGATTTATACTCCTTTTTCCTCTCACCTCTTCAAGGCAGAGAGATCTTTTCATCTTTGGCCCAGAAAACCACGTAAGATTTAAGATTCAAAACAGCAAGAAAAAATCCACCACAACACTTTCATCGCGAAAGAGTAAGGCTGAGGTTCCGTGTTTCAGGTATCTCAGCTTTTCTGGTCGCCCTCCCACAGAGGTTCCTAGGCGTAGATGAATGACAACGAAGAGGCTCTTACACAGGAAGAAGGAGGACCTGCCTTTCTTCTCCTGCAGACTGCGGTAGAGCCGGACTGTCCAGCCTGAGTAGGCCCTCTAGTAACAAGATTACCTGACCTTTCTGCCAAATGCAACGACAGAACCAAGGCAAAGGTTCTACAGCAACAAGACCAGACAGGAGAGTTCAGGATCCGAATTCCCCAGGATCTACATTCGTTATTCCTGATCCCCAAATGCTTGGGGGTTAGAGACCTGGTGTTAGACGGATTGCACTCAACTTTTTTGTGCAATAAAACAAAGGTCGTGCCATAGAAACGACAAAAACGTTCTAGCAGCGTCAGACAGCATGACTGGATGGCCTCACTGACCTCCAGGATGCGATTTTCATCGTCCCCATGCTCCCGATCTCCAAGAATTTTCTGGAAGTTCGGCCCATCGGGAAAGGTTTTATAGTTTCACCCCTCTCTTTCTCGGCCTAAACAGACAAGGTTGGACGCTCTGTCTGGGAGCCAGACCTCTCAAGAGCAAGTTACCCAATATTGAGGGACGTCATGATAACACTTCATAGACTACAGATTGTAGCCACAGCAGCAGCTCCGGGAGGCCCCTTTCCTCCTCTCTTCCAGCCCCAAGGGTAGCTCTCCTACTAAGAACAACGAGACAGTTCTATCCAGTCAGGATACCGGGCTGCAAGAGCGTATGGACACTGCAGCCGCCTTCTCGCACATCCTCCCTCTTCCTCTCGGATTGGTACTGGCTCATGAACCTCCACGGTCCATTATTGACGATGAGAAGGAAATAATTGGTTGTAGCGCGGGAGGCTTCTGTACTGTCCTCAACAGCAGGAAGCCCCGCATATAGCTTTACTATAAATATGCAGCAGACTTTGTCTTCTCGGCCGCGTTGACAACCAGGCAAACAGAAGAAGGATAATAGACGGCCCAATCAGAAGCTTCTAGACGCCCAGAAGTTTAAGACGCTGAACACAGAGAATGAAACTTCAGACGCTGATGCAGTGGCGCTAAGCATCTAGGAGGAAACACCATGATGACAAGCGCCACGAACTCCAAGACGCTGCAAGGCATTGGACGCCGTGACGTCAGGCTTCAAGATATTGGAAGCCAAGACGTGGAGTTAGCTCAGGACGCAAGATGCACTGGCATCAAGCGCCTAACAAAGAATTAGGTCTACTGATAAACAGATAGAAATTTCAGCCGATCCCATCCCAAGAGGTTCTAAGTGCCTTAGGATGAAGATTCAGAGTCAGGATTTTCGGCTTTTCCGCTTATTGCATAGACAGGACAAGCCTCAAGAAAATTTCAGAACTTTATAAAGAGACAGTCATGTTTGGCAAAAGGAATGGATGAGTCTGTTGAACCCTTCTTTCTCGCTGGAACGGTTTGTCTCTCGGAGAGGTTAATTCTATGCCTGTTAGCAGTTTCATCTAAATCGGAACTGGGACAAGGAAATAGAACTGGAGACCGCGTATCCCCATTTCGGAACCAATAAGACCGATTTGTAGTGGTGGAACGCCCCGGCCAAGCCCAGGAGGTCCTTTCTCTATATTAGAGGAACTCAGACCTAGTGTTGTTATCCGAACGCTGGCCGGACTCAGTATGGGGAGCAACACTAGGAAATAGTCTCGGCCCTGGACCAGAGAGCAGGAGGAGTTAAACATCAATTAGAAGGAACTAACTGCAATCCTTCTAGCTCCTCAGGGAGTTCAACACAGGGAAGAGGTGCAGGTCAACACCGACAACACGTGGCAGCGTTGGCCTACACCAGCAAACAAGGGGGCATCACCCAGGTCTCTACTTATTAACAAGAGAATCTCTCTTTTGGGCAAAGGAGGAGAATGTAAAACTAGTAACCTAATTTTATCCAAGGAGAAAAATGAGGGCGGACATTCTGGAGCAGGAAATAAAGTCCTCTCAAAAGAATGAACGCTATCAGGACTTTGGGATCTCTGCATAGATCTTTCACTACAGCGCAAACGAAGAGGTTGGATACTTACTGCTCTCCAGTACCAGATCCCGGCTATATACAGACGCTGTTTCCTGGTGGACTGGTCCAACTTGGACGTGTATGCATTTCCTATTTCAAGATAATACACAGGGTACTGAAAAATTTGTGTCACATGAGAGACCGGAATGACTCTGTGGCCCCTACTAAACGACAAGAGATTGTTCCCAGAAGTACTGATTGATGGTGGATTATCCTGTGCAGCTTCACTCCTTGCGAGAGCAGATCTACTCAACAACCTCCCACTTGGAAAGATATTACCAAAACCTACAAGCGCTACTAGTAACTGCTTTCGACTATCGGAAACTCACAAGACAGAAATTTTTCAAGGAGGCAGCTGGCGCTTAATGCAACCATAGTTATCCACCATTAAGGTATACCAATCCAAGTGAGGTATTTAGAGGATGGTGCAAGGACAACCATGTGTCCTCTTCCAATATTTCTGTAACCCAAATTTGTATATAGAGAACTCACCAGCATGGAACCTAGACGTGGTCCTGAGGTTCCTCATGGGGAGTAGGTTCGATCCCTTGCAGAGGACATCTAAAGGACTATCAGAAAACTCTTTTCTTGGTCAGTCATTTAGCAAAAGAGTTAGTGAGATACATGCTCTCAGCAAGAATATAGATTTTTATACAAGGCAAGGCAATCTGCTCACTGCAACTAGGCTTCCTTGCAAAAATGAATACTGGCCACAACTCCTAGCCCAGAACAAGCTCGAGATTCTGAACCCCAACGGACATAACAGGAGGAGAGAGAGAGAGTCCTATTCTCGGTAAGGCTCTAAGGCTCTACCTGGATAGGACAAAGGACTTAGGAAGGAATTCAGAAGGGCTGGTGTTCAGTCAAAAGCTCTCTTGTATAGATGTCAAAGAATGCTCTGTTTTATCTTATCAGACAGTTGATAAAAAGAAGCAAATATGGAATGTAGAGAGATAGACTACAAGATTCTGAAAGCAAAGACGCACGCAGGTCAGGCAGTAGCAACCCTGTAGCTCAACAGAACAGGTCCCTGCAGAGTATCTTGGACACGACCTTCTGAGAAGCAAGTTAAGTATTTGCCTCTCACTATCTAAAACAAGTCAAGACATTATACATATCAAGGCCGCCAGCCCGGCTTATATAGCATCCCAATTCAGTAATGGGAGAGGGGAATACCCCTACAATCCCATAAACCAATACCCTTTTTCTTACCTTGAATTGAGAATTTTATGGTTGTTTGTAGAAGACTGACTCTATCTTCCAAGTAATCATTGGGATGAAAGTTCCTTGGTAGGAGCTCCGAACAAGGGTATTGAGAGGAGGTCTAGTCACATAGAGTGTTATACACCGTTGACAGCTCCCTAGAGATTTTCTCATCCCTGGTGGATCGCTGGACTTTTTAAGGAATGCAGACATAATGAGAGGGGAGTTCATTGAAGTCAGCTTCTTAATCCAACTTATGTACAATACTCCTTTGTTCTGCCTTGGAATGGTTGAAATTTGATGGTTGTTTGTGAAGATTGAACGCAGTCTTCCACAATCATTGATTTTAGTCAGATGATCATTTTGTTCCTTGGTGACGCCCGGAACAAGGGTATTATAGGTTGTCTGTCAAGTATAGAGGTTGGCATAATCGTTGGCAGCTCCTAGAGGTCTTCAGCCCCCTGAGCGGATCGCTGACCTCTCTTAAGGAATACAGATATAATGAGGCGGGAGTTCATTGAACTCAGCTTTTCCTTAATCCACCATAAATATCACTCTTTGTTCTTACATTGGAATGGTTGAAATTTTGTGGTTGTTTAGAAGATTGAATGCATTCTTCCACAATCATCAATTTTGTCAATGATCATGGTTCTTGGTGGCTACTCGAACAAGGGTGTGCTATAGGTTGTCTGTCACATAGAGGTTGGTACACCGGTTGGCAGCTCCTAGGAGGTCTTCAGCCCTGAGTGGATCGCTGGACTCTCTTAAGGAAAGCAGACAAATGAGGGAGTTCATTAAAGTCAGCTTCCTTAATCCAGGTAAGGACCTGCTGGTTTATTAACCTCTACAAATTCCAACGATGTTGGCTGTCTCGACCCTCCACCAAAGTTGGGTAAGACCAGTTATATATAGATAACTACCAGGTAAGTTAGATGTTTAAAAATGATATTTTCATAATAAAATAAATTTTTGAACATAGCCACTTTAGAATATATATAACAATTCTACCCTCCTCCCCTCTAGAGACTAGGGGCATGGAAGATCTGAGGAATAGTTGGAATGGTTCCAGGTACCTGGGTAGAGGCGCACAGGTGGTTCAATTGACTACCGATCGCGATTGCCGCGAAGTTTGAAATTCTGCCGTGATCGCCATTAGACTAAGCTATATATATAACTACCAGGTAAGTATGTTCAAAAATTTATTTTATTGTGAAAAATATATTTATTGCTTACCTTAATTTATTGATGTTAGTACTGTATTATGTTTGCATGTACATTAATGGTACATAAAAAAGATCTGAGCAATAGGCCTACCATGTAGTTGTGATAAACTGCAGTTAGGTTGTTAGATTACTCATTGATGTTTGAAGACTGATTTAAAGGTTTGTCAGTCATTTTGTGACACAAGGCTAAGACACTTGACAACCAGGGTTGAGGTGTTGATTGCTTAATGGGATTCCAGTGACTGGACTTAAGTGAAGCAACAGGATAAAACTTCAAATGGACTAGAATTACAGTGAAAATACAGTAGAAGACAGATGTTTTGGAAATCTAATTCTTAAGAGGACAAAGATAGTACTGGTTAAGGAACATGACATTTCATTAGCAGCACATTTTGTTGTGATTCATAATATTCTCAGGCCTAAAAAACACATTACAACTTTCACAGTTAAAAGAATGTAATCATTATTGGCTTGCAGAAAGGAGCAAGAGAGTTCATAATAAAGAATATTGGTAAAGTTATTTACAATATATAATATATAAAATTAGAGAGGTAAATCCAAACCTTGAGCAGTGTACACTCGGTAAGGATCCTTTTGAAAGTACCAAGAACACAGAGTTTTTTTTATTCTTCTACATGTTGTACATTCCTCTCATGCTGTAAAATTGGCAATTTGGTTTGCTCAGCCAGTAAGCACCCAGTGCAAAGACTAATGCCTTTATGTCCAAAAGATCTTCTGACAGACTATTTAAACTAGCCAATACTGTATAGATAAATATAGGTGGTTTCATAAACAAAAATCTGATGGTAGGTTGTCTTTATGGCTCAGCACTACTTGAATAGTGAATCTGTTGGTAAAAAAGATCTTGGTGTAGGTGTGGGGAAGGATAGCATTTAAAAGTTTTTAATTCTCTTGCAACACATTTCCACTCAGATTCATTTACACAGTCACACCTCAGTTGAAGGTTTTAATCCGTTCAAGAAGGCTGTCATTTAACTTTGCAATTTTCTTGTAAGAAATAATAGGAATTGGTTTAATTGATTCAAGACCTCCAAAATAACAAGAAGTAAAATGCCTTTCAACTAAATTTAGTACCCTGTAGGGGGTAGTGCCGCCAGTACACCTCATGCAATGCACTGTAGGCATTGCTTAAGGTTCTTTGCAGTATGCCTTCAGCCTGTAGCTGCAACCCCTTTCATGTCTTGTACTGTACTCCTCTCATAATCTCTTTCTTCCATCTTACTTTCCACCCTCTCCTAACTATTGATTCATAGTGCAACTGCGAGGTTTTCCTCCTGCTACACCTTTCAAACCTCTTACTGTCAATTTCCATTTCAGCACTGAATGACCTCATAGGTCCCAGTGCTTGGCCTTTGGCCTAAATTCTATATTCAGTTCAATTCAATTCAATCCATTCAGTACAATATAGTAAGTCTAGCATGAAGAAATTTTACAAAAAATAGCATGACCAAATAGGTGAGATAAATGCAAATTTGATTTCACTTTACCTGTAATTTGGAGAGGTGATGCATAGTTGGTGAGAAAGGTGAATGAAGGAGAGATTTTATTATTTGGAAAGGTGGGTCCTCTTCCATAAAAATGACAGGCAGCTGTGCTCTTGGGATTATTTCTCGTTCCTGTCTTTTCCACTGCTGTATGCATGAGACTCATGTTTCTTTTTCACTAAAGACATGTCCAGTGATGTTTGAGGTCCTCTTCCATAAAAATGACAGGCAGCTGTGCTCTTGGGATTATTTCTCGTTCCTGTCTTTTCTACTGCTGTATGCATGAGACTCGTGTTTCTTTTTCACTAAAGACATGTCCAATGATGTTTGAAACATTTCACAGGCTCCTAGAGCTTAGGCTATCCTATATCACTGGTTGAAACCTTTGGTACAGGCAGGCCCCAGTTTACAATGGGGGTTCCATTTTTATGCCGCGTTGTAAGCCAAAAATCGTCGTAAACCGAAAAATTTTCAAAATCGAAATTTTGATTATTCTGCCATTTGGAGCCACATTTTGTTTGATCAGCACATTTAATGATCGTAACCCTGGAACATGCGTCGTAAACCGGGAAATAATTTCTGATGAATATATCTGAAAAGCGTCGTAAGCCGGACCCGTCATAACCTGGGGACTGCCAGTATAGGGGGCACGTGTACTAATAGGTACGCAAAAAATCATGGTTTTTTTTTCATTCTACAGACTGTGCCTGCCCCACAAATAACATGGAGAATGTGATATTTGTTCTGGTTATGAAGAAATGGATGTAGTTTCATGTGATGTAAAGAAATTATAAATATCACAATACCATGCTGAAAAAATGGTCAGTATTTTTGTTGTGTACCTACAGTATTATAAGGCCGTGTCCAATGTGTATGCTCCCCTGTCCGTTAGGTACTCTTTCACTCATAACTCTGAAGTTATTAAAGCTACACAAGTCGCCTCTGGATATGTTGGACCTCATTCATTGCTTTACTTACTCACATATGTTTCAGTGAGTTTTGATTGCATTATCATAATTTCCATGGGGCATTTATGGAAAAAAGTAATAAAAAATCAAAATATGTGTTTAATATTGTTTCCATCAACTTTATAGCATGAGTAACATCAAGACATAATACAAAATAGATATATTTGATACTGTAACTGTAGGGGAAGGCTTATACATATGAAAAATATAAAGAATACAGTCCGGAAAAAAATTTTTATTAGAATTTTTTTTAACAAAACATGGTATTATGGTACCCTATTCTTTGGAGTATCACATCTTTATTTTCTGGGCTTTGACCTGAGCCACCCGGGAACACGTTATCTAGCATATATTTCTAGGTAAATTTATTGCAAAACATACCAGAGAAAGCTTAAATGCACGCTGGGGTTATTGACTCAGCGCGAAAGCCTATAAGAGTCGCATATAGAAAGGGTGAGGTTGCTACTCACTAACGCCTCTGGTCTCTGTAGAGATTTGTTAATCCCAAACTCCCAGCCGACAGTCGCATGCCAGCCCGTGACCAGCTCCCGACACCAACATCTCAGCCGCCATTGGCATTCCATTTTAGCACCTAACCAGCTTGTTGTGATTTTCAACGGTGTGCGTTTCTTTTTGCTTTTTCTGTGCGTCGGCATGTCTTCCGCTCAGAATTTCATCTAAGTTGAGTACCATCTCCCTTGAGTTTTTTTGGTGTTTTGAGGCATTTATTTGATACCCATGGGGTTGAATATACGCCGGTCTCGGCCGCCTGTTCCTCTGACCACACGGGCCTTCAGTCCTCGCTGTTTAGTAGTTGGCATGATTCTGTCCTTTGCTGTATAAATATGTCGGCGGCGGCGTGTTATTTCATATTTTTCATATTCACCCTTTGTCGGAGTTTATTATCCCGAATTACTTCCTTTCCTGGAGCACGGGTCCTCGCTATCTTAGGCTATGAGGCTGTTTCCTCTCGCCTTTTTGATCATAATCCATGCTCTCTTGGACCCACTCCAGCACACCGGCATATTCTCTGAGATGGTACTGTTATGCTAAATGAGTATTTTCTAATTTATACGTATAACGGATGACATTTATATTTTTGGATTAATATTGTTACGCTTGAATGTAAGGGTCGGCCATTATCTACCACCCGCGTTCCATATGTCGCGAGTGGTTTGGCCCGCTCTTCTACATGAGTCCTTTTATTATTTTATGTTTCTGTACGAATATATTATTTGTGTTATGTTCACACATCGCTTGGTTAACTTTTAGTGTTACTTTAGTCAGATAGTTCCTGTGTTGGAGTCTCCTAGGCTAGTCCTCCTGGCCGCTGATCGTTTTCGGAAGATTAGCCTAGGAAGTTAGGCTCCTTTACGTTCTCTTGCTCCCTACCCCCGACCAGGTCATTTTGAGGCTTGGAGTGAGATATGGGGTGGTGAGAGCCCACGCTCTGGGCCCCTGACTGTATCGCCTGGTTCGGATGGGTGTTATTAGGCCTATGATTTTCCCAATTTCTCCTATTTTGGCCTACCAACTCGGGACTGTTGTCTTCATAAGGTTAGGCTAGAATAGCGAGGGTCTTCTCATTCGTAGCCTACTCCTGTCCGAGCCGTCAGTGTCGGGGGAGGCGACCAGGCATTGTGTGTCTCCCCCTCTCCCCCCCCCTCCCACCTCCCCTTCCATCCCTTGGCTTGTCTTCCTACCCGCGTAAAAATTGTCATTGGGAAGCAAGCCTGGGGTCGAGGGTTGCTCTGAGTCTCTTTCGTGTCGCTAGCCTAACCATTCCTTGCCCTTCCTTTGCATTGGGTGGTTTTCCCTAGTTCTCCCTGCGCAAGGGACGCCGATCTCTTTTGACCGGCATCCTACGGGGAGTTCTATCGGTGTCTAGGGGGTGCTTCCACACTCCCTGGCCACCGCTAATTGATTACCACCACTTTGCAACCCCTTAGCATTTGGAGTGTAACCTAGTATTCTCCCTGTGTTTGGTAGTCGTTCTCCCATGACCGACACCCCGTGGGGGGGGTTGCTATCGGCGTCCAGTGGGTGTCCCCCACCCATCTGGCCGCCGCTGTAGGTTCCTCTCCACTTGAACACTCTCTACCTCTTTCCTCAGCATCAGACGCCGTGGGACTGCTTTCTCCCCTGCCCGGGACGCCGTTTCAAGACCGACACTCGCGAGAGTTAGTCTGCAGTCCAGTTAGTGTTATCCACCCAACCGGCCTCCGCCTCGGTATGTCCGCTCTTCTGCTAGCAGTTATTGTCCTTGTTTTTTCCCTGTTTGATACAACTAGAACATCGACTATAGACCCTAGGAATCTATCTTGACTTTGGCCAGATCTTACCTCCGCCGAGTTTGTCGGGTCTCCTGCTACTCCTTTCTCATGAATCACCCGTGGGTATGGTGTGTGGTTGACCTGTACCACCCCGCCTCCCCGCCGCCACCACATAAGTATGGTGTGTAACCTCGATTCCCCTGGCATCAAAGCTGAGTTTTATAAACCAATGTGTCATAACCATTGTTTTTTGGCAAGTACTGTTAACTATCTGGTGATTATGTCTCTTTACCATACCTCTACTGACTGTGTCCGCGTATTCATGTGCAATCTGTTATATTGTTTATGACGATGATCATAGGTTAAGGTTTAATAGTAATACTGGAATTAATTCAAGCGTCCTAACATTTTCACTTCAGATTTTGTATATCATCCCCTAATACCGGAATTAACTCCGGCGGGGTCTGACCGGACCATTTGCATGCTCCGTTAGTCATTTTATTTTAAGGTTCTCATCTCCGGTGACCCTACTCCAGCATGCCTTAATTAGCATACTCGTGTATCATCTGTCCACTTACAGATGGTACGTTGTCAGGAGCATGGGTGCACGGCGGTCCTTCAGCAGCCCTGTGGACACGAAGTGTGTCGGTCACACTGGACGCGCAGTCCAAGTAGGGAACTTGGATCGCCTGGGCACCCTGACGGCCAGAGGTGTGCTACGCCATGTTTATGTTGGATGAGTCGCAGCTGACATGTCCTCACTAATCGTTATTCTGATTTGTGGCCTTGTTGATTTATATATGGCAGCTGGAGATTTCTGTTAGTAAGCACTTTCCTTCTTTCAGTCCGACCGCAGCTCCCGCGACTCTTCGCTGTCGACCCTCAAGACCTGGGTCGGTGGTTTCGGGAGGAACGTCGCGTCGGGGAAGCCCCCTTGATCGCTGGGATCCGTGAGATGACGGAGCCCTCCCATGAAGAAGAAGCCATCTGCGGAGAGGTAGCAGAGGAGGTTGCGGCAATCAACATCAACCTCGAACCGATGAGCGTTGACCCGGACCACCAGATTGCAGGTAAGGGGGTAAGTGAGGCAGACGGTTCTGATCCTCTCTTTAGCTCTCCTTCCTCTACTGCTGCTTCCTTCAGAGGATTTGAGAAATCCTCGTACCTTGAGGACAGGTCAAGGTCTACTGTCCCTGCTGCAAAGTCTGTGAAAACTAAGACCTTATCAAAGTCCTTCAGACCCCAGAGGCCTCACCTCGAGCTCCGGTCGCCACGGGCCCCCTAGCCCGGTGTCGTTTACTGCGCACCCGGGAAAGGGGATCAAGATCCAGGCAAAGTAACAGTCCCCTTGTCCCGACTTTGACCCAGAGTAGCGCTCAAGGAACTTCAGAAGAAGTTCGGGAGAAGAGTGGAGGAGGCCAGAATTAGCTGCACTTCCTCCCAGTTGGCTTCAGGCCTGAAGTCTTCTGGTGAGTCGGTGAAATCTCTGGCAGAGAAGGTACGCAGAACCAGGAGAGCTTGCTCTCTGGGTTTATGCGCACCGGAGCAGCGGCTCAGTCTTACGCTGTTCCGGATGCTTCCGGTCTTCCTCCCTTTGATAAGGGAAACTTACTTCGGCTCTTCATGCTCCTCAGCATGAAGATACCCTCACCATTGAGGGACTGGGTACTCGCAGGTTGGAGGAGCTGGAGTTCTTCCCACCTGACCTAGTGCCTCCCTACCCAGGCTATGCCAGGCTTACCGAGGAAGCCTGGATAAGATTGGATAAGGTCCCGAAGGAGACTGTCATCTTTCCGAGGGACCAGGCACAATCCACCCTGTTGCACACTCACAGAGGAGGCCGAGAACACTAAACTCACCCCACAAGCGACGCTTAATATGTTCTCGGTGAGGGATGTTATCCCCACCCCTGCACGATCAAGGTAGCTCTGTTACCAATCAGGCAGGCATTGAGGGTAAGTTCTTTCCACAACTCCGAGACAGATCCACCTCGCCTTCCCCGGAGATTCTGATTTTGAAGGGAGCTCTGGCCACTTTCACTGGGTAGTGGTCGACTCCTGACTGCGCTCCTCTTTCAGCGAAAGCAGCTTCCTCAAAAATCCCGAAACTTCTGAAGGCCGAGTCAGAAGCTGGGTGAGGCAGGCTAAGTCGGTCCCTGCATTCCCTGACTTTGGCGGAGGCAACTTCGGTTGTCTACAACGAAGAAGCCCTCTTCCAGGTCCTTACCAAATCCCTATTGGCGGGATTCCAACAGGACCTGTACGACTTCATAGTGGCTCGAATGAATTGCCGAAAACATATCTTTGCGGCAGCCACTATAAGGCACGAGCCCAATAGGCTCATAAAGAGCCTGTTTGGGGGCTAATATCTTCCGGAGGAATAAGTGCAACGCAGTCCTGGCAGAGTGGGTTCAGCAACCAAAGCCTCTGCTCCCGCTGGGGTCTCCCACAAGCGGAAGCCAACGGAGTTCTCCGACTCATCCCAGACCCGGGAAGAGGTTCAAAAGTTTAAAAGACCTCATACTTCCAGACTGTGCTAGTTGTCTGGCCCCGCCGCCAGCTAACTTCTCAAAGCACAGCTCAGCAACAGTATTTGCTGGTACAGCCAGCCCAACACACGCCGCTTCTCATTTATGTGACATCTCCGGCTAACGCTTGCCATATTTGTATACTTCGGCATCAACAGAGCTGCCAGGCAGACGCAGCAGAGTTCTTATAATCGCGCTTCGCTCATCGAAACATAGTCAGGCAGAGAGATCGATGTCTCGCCCAGCATACCTGCGTGCGGCGCAGTCTCTTCTCACCACGATCTTCTAACCACAATTCACATACAGTTCATGGTTCAGATTGAGCGATGAGTCTTCTCCGGCAGGCAGAGTCCCACTAGTCATCGCCCGCAAGCTCCGTGACTTGCGGTTATTCGCCCGCAGGCTATAAAGTTAGAAGTCTAATTTGAGGCAGAATAACATGTCCAAAATAGTGTCCAATAAAAGAGTAATCCAGACTATTCTACCTAACGATATACAACTGGTCAGCATAAAGTTTCATATTGTCAATCAATTCATGACTTAGACTGCCATCACGTCTGTTTATAGATTCTTCTATCAACAGACTAGAAAAATGTTGTTTGCTTGAGTCATGCGACTGAACAATATAGTTCAGAACCAACAAATCAGATACAGAGTTCAACACCATGTCAGATCATAAGCAGTTTATACTCTGAATCTGAGATTTTGATAATTAATATCAACCCTGAATATCACGAAAGCAACATCCCTTAATGTTTTTCTGGAATCTCTAGGCTTCCAAATAAACAGGGAGAAATCCCACTTAATTCTGAGACCCGCTCAATGGTTGGGAATCCAGTGGGACTCTGACTAGCCACAAACCGTCTCTCGCTAGGTCAAATGGAGAAATAGCCAAAGCAACCAGGCAATTCCTCAAGAACAGGAAAGCTTCCCACTGGGCATCTAAGAAAGGGTCTTAGGTTCCTTCAGTTTGCTTTGGTAACAGATCTGCTTCTGAAAGCCAAACTGAGACATAAACAGAGTGTGGCGAGACGTACAACAACAGATTCAGAGACAAGGTGTGTCCCTTTGATCTGCCAGTGCTGAGAAAGAGACTGCCCTGGTCAACAAAGTCAAGTGCTTGTCAAAAATCAGTACTGCTCCAATTCCTCCTACAGACTACACGGATGCTTCTCTGAGCTGGTGGGGAGGATACTCAACACAAAAGTGCAAGGAACGTGGTCCACTATGTTCAATAGTTCCATATCAACATTCTCGGCTAATGGCAAGTCTTTCTAATCATAGTCCATACCCAACCAGACTAATTCATATCAGGCTGGTTTTGGACAGTGCAGTAGTGGTGCATTGTATAAACAGAGGAGCTCCAAGTCGAGCTGGTCAACCAAGTAATGATAGCAATATTCTCCTAGCAAACAAGCACCGGTGGCATTTGTCAGCTACCCATCTGGCAGGAGTCCGGAATGTCATTGCAGATTCTCTGTCCAGAACAACTCCGCTGGAGTCGGAATGGTCCCTGGACAAAACATCATTCGAGTGGATTTGCAGTCAGGTCCCAGGTCTCCAGGTAGATCTGTTTGCCACAGAAAGCAACCACAAACTTCCATGTTATGTGGCCCCCAACCTGGACCCTCTGGCTCACTCCACAGATGCGATGTCAATAGATTGGAACATGCGGGCAGAGGATCTTACCTGTTTCCCTCCAGTGAACTTGTTGATGAAAGTTTCTGAGAGAAAGCTTGATTATTCAAAGGTCATAAAACCAGAACAACTGGCCAAGAGCAACTGGTTCCCCTCTTCTTCTGGAGCTGAAACTCCATGCATACAAATCCCCAGGCCAAAATTGACACACAAATAGTACAACCGGACTGTGTCAGCTTCCTCAAGAATTCAAATGCCCTGGCTTTATGATTTCATGAAATTCGCAGCTCAGAAAGATAAAGCACATTGACCCTGTTAATACACTGTTCTTAGAATCAGACAAAAGGAATCTACCTCAAACAATACGACTCCAACAGTCAAGAAATTAGCATTATTCCTGAAAGACCGATATTAAAGAAATGACCACGAACCTTGCAATTTCGTTCTTCAGGTCATTATTTGAAAAGGTCTAGCCTCTAGTACTATTACTACAGCCAACCAGTTTTGAAGATGTTATTCACATGGCTTTAATATTAACTTAACAGACTCATATTTTTCATCAATTCCTAGAGCATGCGCTATGTTGAGACCAGCAACCCGCCCACACACGGTTTCCTGGTTCTTAAATGACGTTCTTAAATTAGCATCAGATACTGATAATCAAAAATGTTCATTCTCAAGTCTGTTAAGGAAGACCCACATATTTGAATTAGCTTAGCTTCAGGTGTTAGAATTTCTGAGTTGTCCGCTCTATCTAGAGAACTCAACCATGTCGATTTCCTCCCGTCAGAGAAGTTCTGCTAGCCCCGATCTCAAGTTTTTTTTAAGTTAAGAATGAAGATCCACAAGATAGATGGTCCCCATGCTGATCCTCTTCCACAAGACCCACACACAGTTATGTCCAGTCACTGCTTTAAAGGCTTATTTAAACAGAACCTCTAATATAGCATCAGGCCCTCTTTTTGTTAGGGAAGGTGGAGGAACTGTTTAATTGAAGGCCATCAGACAACAAATCTTGTATTTTATTAAACAAGCTAACCCAGATTCAGTTCCAAAGGTTCATGATATCAGGCAGTGGCACACTCTCCACTAATTATTTCCGTTATATGAATTTTTTGACGATCTCAAAATATACGGTTGAAATCACTCAGGTGTTCAAATGCCACTACCTCAAATCTCTAGTGGCCCTAAAATTTCCACTGTGGCAGCAGGAAGCATTGTCCCTTCCTCTGGTGGTCACATTATGCATTCTTAACTATTCTGTCACTCCCTCTACCTGCCTGCTTACTCCCTTGCCGTTTTTCTCAGTCAGGGCATGCTTCACAGCCTGACTCCCACCATACATATTGTCTGTTGTCCCTTTTTGTTAGTGATTAAGTCATTTCTAATCATGTTCTAAATTACTGTATAACATGTTTGCTTTTGGGCATGGATCCCCTGACTTGTTGTTCTCATGTTTTTTAAAAAAGAATTTTTCTGCTTGGGTAATTAAAACTCAGTTTTACTCATGGTTTTATTTCTCTCCATCACAGTAGTTTTCAAGGGGCTTCGCCAAGCTGGTATGTTTAATTCTCTGCTATGATTTCACCTGGTGACACAGGTCAAAGCCCAGAAAAGGGATTTTGACAAAGGAAAAATCTATTTCTGGGGGAAGACCTGTGTCACCCGGTGACCCACCGCTATTCCTCTTTTTCCCCCCCTGAGTAACATACCAAATCCTAAAGAACCTGGAATGCCAATATGGCGGCTGAGATGTTGGTAATCGGGGAGCTGGTGCGGGCTTTGTAACGGCACATCGCTTTTGGGGATTTTGAGATTGGAAATCTCTACAGGGCAGAGGCCGGTGGTAGTGGCAACACTCACCCTTTCCTATATACGACTCCATTTTATGGAGTTCGCACTACAGTAACCCCAGCATTGCATTTAGCTTTTCTCTGGTATGTTTTAGCAATAAATTTTCCTAGAAATATGTGCTAGATGGTAATTTCACCGGGTGACACAGGTCTTCCCCCAGAAATAGATTTTTCCTTTGTCAAAATCCCTTAATTATACGACTGGTAACTACAGGAGATTAACTTTTCATACAGACAAAAGTGATTATGAAAGAAAAATTAGCAAAACTGCTAAGTTACTAGGACATTCTAATGTATTCACTCTTACTGAGTATGTTAAAGAAATATTTATAAGTTATCTGTAGTAAAAAAAATAAATTGTTTGCCTAGGAAATTCTTTGCCATTTCCCATGGGAATCAGTGTGGTATATTAACTAAATCAAATAAAAAAAAGAAAAACTTTATTTATACTGGTACTTACAGTAGAAAAAAATAGACTTTTGACTGAAATTCTTTGGATAGTTTGAAAATGAACTAGAAAGTCTTATACCCTATTTTCACTTTGACTTTGCCAGGTGGGAGATAAGTACTGATTTAATGGTGCATGGAAATGAAAACCCATATACACGATTTCTGCATGTTCGTTGTGGGCTTTCTAGAACAACTATCTCATCTTGGTGATGTGGATATGACACTTCTTCAATTTCCGGCATGTAGAAGCCATCACTTCTTTCTTTCAGAAATGACACTTCATACCCGCCGTCATTGACCTTTATGACTCTGGCAATGTACACCTCAAATGGGGATGATTTTCTACCTTTGCTAGATGATGTTGCTTTTTCTACTTTTACTCTAACCCAAGAATCTACTTTGCGTTCCTCAAGGGTAATGCCAAAAGCAAAGTTGTCTCTTTCATAATCTAAGCTCTCATCTGAACTGTCATGCAAACTCAGGAGTTCATCATTTGATGATTCACTTGCTCTACTATCACAGGAAGGGCCTGCCACTTCTTGACTAACTCCAGTTAGTTCTTTGTCGTCAGGTATATCCTCTTCGTCACTTGTATCTTTTTCTACTCGTTTCTTCCTTCGTTGTGTTACAGAACCTTTCTTACTTGTTAATTTTGGTAGTTCTCTCTCTTCTTCACCTGTATCTGTTTGTACTTTTTGCTTCTTTCTTTGTGTTATTGAACCTTTCCTGCCCATTGATTTTGGTGTCCTCTTTTTGCCTGATTCTTTCTTTTCTTTCTCTTCCTTTATTTTTTCAAATTCTTTGCTGCAGATCTGATAGACACCCCAAACTGCAGGATGAAAGACATAACCAGCCATTTATAAACCGGTAGTGATTAAGTTGAAAACTAAATACAATTAAGTTACCCACAAAAACCAAATGCAATTAATTTACCCATAAAAACTAAATGCAATGAAGTGAAATATTCTTAATGAACAATGCTACAGTAATAATGATTGAATTATATCATGTCATTTAAGAAATCATATGGGCTACAATAATTTTCCCTACTTAATTTACTTTTCTATATCATTTAAAGTATCTGCAATTATAGCTGGATCATGTTTCTTTTGTTGCACTTTTTTTTTATTTTTTTGCTGTTGACTTGTTTTAGTCATACTGTTTTTCTGTTTACTTGTTTTTGCCCTACTGTATTATTCTATCTGAAAAAAAGAATAGAAGTTAATGTTTTTTATGTAAAAAAGTGTGATGACCGATAGGTAAGCATTGCGTGGTGCCCTCTACGTACACATGTACATATAGGATATCACACACTGCGTACAATTTGTGCCAGTCGTGGGGTAAATTGACTTGGATATTACTCCAATGATTTTCATGGAACAGTGGCCCATATTCTCTCTAGCAATACAGGTAGCCTTAGATTGTTGTGCAATGTGGCTTAGGACTCTTTGGCAGGCGATTTTAATTTTGAGTACATATTGGGCATGTGTGTCATGGCCTTGTCCAATATGTGCGCACCCTTATTCCTCTTCTATTTCTTATTTTACAAAACTTTTGATGCTTGTTTCTTATGGGCCCCCATCCCAAAAGTAACCTGCAAACAAAAAAAAACCAAATACTTTATATTAAATGTAAATGAACCATGACATAAGAAGATACATGAGAAACCCTTAAATTTTCATAAGGAAATGGTGTCTTTTTTCACCTTGCCTTCTTTTTTCTTTTGGTAACTAATTTATTACAGAAAGCAGAACCTAGAAACTTGTCTACACAGGTAGTCCCCGGTTAACGGCGGGCTCAGTTGATGGTGGTCTGGTTTTATGGGGCTTGTCTAGCGATGAAAATTGGCAATTTTCGGCGCTGAAAATCACCAATTTCCGCTTATCGGCGCCAATAATTGGGTATTGGTGCCAATACATAACTAACAGAGGCGCTGATAACTGAAAATTGGCACTTTTCGGCGCCGATAAGCCGAAAAATCACCGGAAATCACCGATTTTCGGTTAGTGGCAATTTTCGGTTATCATGACACCCCCAGAATGGAACCCCCACCGATAACCGAGGACTGCCTGTATATAGAATAATGGTGAAGGATTAAACTGAGGCAAAGATTGAATATTAAAGTGCTGTCTTTTTCTGTGCAGACATTTTTAAATACCCGATGCATACATATTGGCCTGGTGAGTACTTATTGGTACCTCTACCTATATATGATGCCCTATAGTACTGATTAACTCAGTTATAGCAATCACATTCCATAAAGGGATATCAAATTCGTCACATACTATGAAATTAAATTTATGCTAAATGTTCAGGTCAACTATCGATTACGTGTAACTTGCACTTTTGTAAGCAATCATTTTAATGTGTATATGTTGGTACTACTGTACTCTTAGCATGATATGCTATAATAAGATATTCATATAATTACCTGTATGTTAATCAGTAAACATACTGCATTACCTGTTGACCCAAGTTTTCAACCTGTGATGTATGATTGCCGAAGCTGAAATAGATCATGTGTTTTAGATGAGGCAGTGATTTGTAAATTTTCATTTGCTACCATGTAAATAGCAATAAAGAATAACCTAGAGAGAGAGAGAGAGAGAGAGAGAGAGAGAGAGAGAGAGAGAGAGAGAGAGAGAGAGAGAGAGAGAGAGAGCAAGGCGAGCATACACAAGGTGAGTGTGTACTTCAGTTTACTTGAATATGATGTGTACATGTACATACACACACGCATACACATATGTATTCACATGAACATTCACTTAGACTGAGACACTGTGATGGGCAAGAAAAGTTCTGGTGTGACACTGCTCGGGAGATTATACAGTACTGTATATGTTACATCATAATCTGTTTGAAATTTTCAAGTTCACTGGTATGCCAACTTCAGAAAAGCTTATTGAATATTAAAATCAGTGATCATGAAAGCACAAAAGGCTTTTAAAAAAAAGTGAAAAAATTACAGTAATCAGTATGTTGTACCAGCCAGATTCACTCTTCCTCAGTGCATTGCAGATGTGCTCAGCACACCAACCAGAACAAAGCAATCAACTTGTGAATGTTGTCACTTTATTTTTGTTTGTTTTGTTATCAAAATTGTTAGTCAAAAGTCAGGTGTGCCTTCGAGGTTGGAGCGTCTTTGATGCCAGGAGAGACATCAATTTCATACACAGTATTTAAAACCTTTTGTTTTTTTTTAAATTTTGTTTGCTAATTAAAGCACTCATTAATTCATTGCCACCGTCAGTGGTACCTTTTGTGGGCAGGGGGACACACACACACACACACACACACACACACACACACACACACACACACACACACACACACGAGTCAGTTGATTAGAGAACAAAACTCTGACATAGTCTTGATACATCTGTATAAACCACTCGTAGGCAATAAACAAAATGACATGTAATGTTGCTTTTGAGCCAATAACAGTTGCAAATGCTCCCAAGCATAAGAATGCTCTGCCACTCCCCCCCTGCTCCCCCCTCCCCAATGCAATTACCTCAGTCTATTGCCCCACAGTACCCCATTATCAGTATACTGTATGCACTTTAAGTGTTACTAGCATGTTTTTCTGCCTACATTAAGTTGCAAACCAAGTGGAAGATTTTTTATTCAATGTTTATATATACCTGCATATGTTTTTGACATGTAGTACAAGTCGTATTCAAGATTGATAGCTAAATTACAAACTGGGGATTACTCTAGACCTATTAAGGTTATAGGTACTAAGCTTTAGAACTCTTAATTAGATGAATTATCTAGGGAGTTACTTGCATGCCCCCCATTTAAGTAGCAATTTAACATAATTACAATAAAAGGTTTGCCCTTTGAATGAAGATATACAAATCGTAAAAAAGTCATGAGACTTTGACAGCCTTCTAACCCTTCAGATAATTATTCATGAAACAATACCATTTTAGCTAGCTGCTCATGAAATGCTAAATAAGTAAGTTGGGGAACTTCTATGATGGTGGTCAGTCTTATCTTAATAGGAAACTCATAATTTTTAAGCACGAGTTAGAACTCTACATTTCCTAAGGGATAAGTAACGTGAGCTGATTTTACTTATGAAACAAGAATTATTCTAGATTCAGTATTTTATTTCACAGGTTTTTTGCTGTTTTTCTTTCAGAATGTGTTTTCTTACTGAGTAAGAGGTCAGTCTTCCAGATGGAACAAACTCAGGCTTTGGGATGTATTACTTGGTACCAAATACAGTAAGACACATCTAAAGTACAACCATTTAAGTTTTGTTTGCTATATAGTGATTGGTATTGTTTGTGTGCTCCACTTATATTTTGCTACATTGGAGTCAGTTACACCATCTGTGGTTTGCACAATGAATAGTTTGATATCAATATAAGGCATTGAAGAAGCAATTTTCACCAAAGAGAATGCAAACATTTTTCATCATGAGTTTGAATTTTCACAGTTTTAAATAATGTACTAGTTATTTGTAAAAGAAGCAAGGTAATACAGGAATTTAGTTCTGTCCTTAACAGACTTTCTTTGGTGCTTATATTGTCTCACTAGTATTCATTGCTTATAATATCTCACTAGTATCCATTGCTTAAAATATCTCACTAGTATTCAGGGAATTTGAAGTACTGCAGTATTCGTGGTTCAAGATATAAAATAATGTCTGTAAGATTCAAATTATTTCAAATTTTAAGCCTCCTACAGGTCACAGAACCTTTAAATGGTTACAGTATTTGTGATTATTTTTTAATTCAAGGGAAAATCTGTACATATTTTTAAATATGGAGCTGTTTGAGCTATTTTAGTAAACAAGTAAGTTTATATACATTCTGTATGAATTATAATAGTGGTCATGGCATCATTACCAAGTGTTTTAAGGGATAAATATGAGAATAAGGAAAAAGCAATATCTCAAGATATATTATCTAAAGAAGATATTAATGTTACTTACATTACAGTTAAGGAGGAAAAAGTTTATAATCTTACGCATGATTCAGGTGATTTTGAAAAGAGAGAGGAAGGTCAGGTTCAGGAATTTAATAGTGAGGATGGTAAGGTAGATAATTGTAAATCACTGGATGATGGAGAAATTGTTGATACTGTCCATGATCAAAATAATGAAGTAGACAAGTTAAAATACCTCATTCATGAAGCTATTAATGAGGAACACTTTTTAAGTTACCATACCTCCTTAGATAATAAAGATGTGGAGGATGAAAACCTTGTAAAGAAATATGATAATGAAAGAGATGAGAATGGTGAGTCTGCAGATAGAGATGATAGTGAAGATTCTAACAGTGACCAAACAGACAGAATTAGTGATAGTGAAGGCAAAGAATTTCCCCAGTCTTTTGGGATAATGGGAGATTTCACCAAATATTCAGAAAGCAAAAAATTTAAGTGTGAATTGTGTGGGAAAGGGTTTCCACGGAGGACTCATTTAGAAAATCACAAGGTAGTTCATACAGGTGAACGGAATTTTAAGTGTGATTCGTGTGACAAAAGGTTTTCTCGAAAGTCAACATTAGTTCGTCATCAGATTGTTCATTCAGGTGTGAAAAAATATGAGTGTCCAGTTTGTGGGAAGGATTTCTTTAGAAAAGCTCACATGATTGAGCATACCTTAATACATAGTGGAGTTAAGAACTTCATCTGTGAGCTCTGTGGGAAGGGATTCTCACTTCGCTCACATTTAACGTCACATATGTTTTCACACACGCAAATCAAGAGATTCAGTTGTGAAGTCTGCCAGAAAGGCTTTTCAATGAAATCTGGACTTGTGAAGCATCGGCGTGTTCACACAGGTGAGAAAAGATTCAAATGCAATTTATGTGAAAAGTATTTTAGTCAGAGTTCTGTTTTGACAAAACATATGTTAATTCACACAGGAGAAAAGAATTTTGCATGTGAAGTTTGTGGAAGGTTATTCTCTCATAAGTCTAAAGTAACAGTTCACATGCGAGTTCATACAAAGGAGAAAAATTATGTTTGCGATATCTGTGATTTCCGTTTTTCTTTGAAGTCAAACCTAGAAAGACACAGAATTGTTCATAGTGGTGAAAGGAACCATAAATGTCACATTTGCCAAAAAACTTTTGCTCAGAAAGCTCATTTAAAGGGACATATGATTGTTCATTCTGACAATAGAAATTTTAGGTGCCCTGTTTGTAAAAAGAAATATTTAAGATATGCTAGTTTTAAGAAACACATTGATGAAAATCACTTAGAAGGAAGCAATGCTGAATCCTTTGTGTATATTGCTGATCAGATGGCTACAACAAGCTCAGTAAAAGTTGAAACTCCCAGCCCTGAATCAAGAATGCATGCATTGAAGTCAGAAAGCTTAGATGAAGAAGTTGACGATAGTCTGCCAAAGGAATTCACAAGTGTCCATGTCAAACCAGAGAAAATTGAAACTAAGGAAGAAGTTTGAACTGCTACAAAAACTGAAGACACTGCTTGTACATTTCAAAATGAAGTTGTATATCTGTATAATTTTTCATGCTAAAATTTTATATAAAAAATTTTTCTTGCCACTACAAGTTGTATTCGTAAATAAATACTAAAATGTAAAAGCCTTTGCTTCTGCATAGAGATATGAGTATTCTAGTAGGTGTGATCGTACACTTACGGAGGTAAGAAGCTCCCATTTTCTAGAATTTTTTCCAGGGCTAAGTTCTTAGATGTTTTGGAATAAATTCTGTATTGTAAATTATGTTGTGTTCATAATTAAAGGGATAGTTAACCCTTCATTTTTTAACCTCCAAACAACAAGAGGGTAGCACCAGAGAAAAACAAAACAGCAGTCACTGTGTTAATCCATTAATTGTTTCATATACTTACACAGAGGCTGATCAGTAGCAAGTTAATTTTCCCCACACAAGATTTTTGCACACAGGTGCACACTCATCCTTGGTTTTCATGCATATATCAAGGTCCCCCCTAAACAACACCTCTTAACCCCATCTGGCCCACACTTTTTGGTCTTCCTCTCTGGTCTCCATCTCCCAAAACTTCTAAAATGTTTATTAATTTTGCCAGCCTTCATTCTAAAATCACCTTGAAAGAGTCTGATCCATTTTTTCACCTATTTCCTTTGATCCTCATTCATAGCCACACTTAATTAAAGGAGAGTTAGCTCAACAGTTTGTGATTCATTCCAACTCTTGCTTCCATAGATAATTCTTTTCACTTCTAAATCCTTTGTGTAGCTTCTGGTACCATATTGTCTTTGATTGTTAGGAAATTCACATCTGATCATAACATGCAGTGTTGCTATTACCACAAATACTTGTATGGATCACCCAGGTACATACTTTCACCATTTATACCAACATTTATTTATACCAACATTTATTGATCTAAATACTGTATACTTTTGTTAGTACGTACAGTATTTGATTGTTTCAGAGTTTACATATTAAAACTTGCTACTTTGATATGATGTACAGTAGTCTGGCCAGTTCACATCCAATCATAACTTGCAGTGTTACTGTTACTATAAATACTTAATGGATCACCCAGACATATTTTACCACTCTTACTAACATTCATTGATCTAAATTTACTTTTGTTAGTACTGTACTGTATGTGATTGTTTCAGAGTTTACATATTAAAACTTGCTACTTTGAATTGTTGTACAGTAGTCTGGCCAATTTGCACTTCAGTATTTATATAATGATATAAACTTTGATACTCTTAAATTGTACATGTAAATAAAACTTGTTCTGATACCAAGAAGATGTACTGAACTGAACATGTGACAGGAGTTTGGTGATAGCATTTCTCCAAGGAAGACATCAAGAGAAAACACATTGTACTGTATTTGTAAGATTTTTGTAGTATGCCTAGCAGATGTTCAAAGAGCACTCTTTTGCATTGAATTATCACCCTGACACAAACTTTAGCCCTGGTAATTTTTTGGCTGATTTGTGCAATTTGACTTGATGGGCAGCTAGTCTGCCTTTGCTACCCATTCATGTCCACCAGTGAACTTTCCTGTTAAAACTCATGGTACTCATTTGAAATGATGTAATATAAAACTTAAAATTTTTCATGAAACTTTATGAACGTTGCAGTTCAGCCTCAGTTTAGAGCATCCACATAATGCAGTAATATGCTGTTTCAAGTACATGCATACTTTGAACAACATTCATCTATCATGGGCTTGGAGTTAACTATGAGAAGAGAATATTAGTGAAGTAGTCCAACCAAGGGATCTTATAGAAGTCTTTGGTATATTTTTTTTTTATTTTTCTGTTTGCAACTGACCATTTCGTAGTACTGAATCAGAGTATGTTTTCCTCTTGTAAAGTAGTAAGCAAAACTTTGAGGAACTTGATCAGGAATCTTCTTGGTTGTGAAAACTGGTACAGTAATTGAGATTTGGCAGGATGAGGATAATGCCGAAAAGTTGAAAGTTTCATAGGATCTTGGGCTTGGAAACTCAATATTAGTTCAAAAGATAGTAAGGGAGAAGTTTAGGTATTTACTTGAGTAAAAGGTTTCCCAGATGATGAGTCTACCACCACAGAAAACCCTGCTTGCTGCTTTGGACTAAGGAAGCTTGTATGCCAAAGCATGATGCAATCAAAAGCAAATTGTCAGCATTATGGTGGAGGTGATTAGGTTTATGATAGGCTAGTAGAGGAGAATAGAATTCCCAGCTTAATCTACAACCTTGGAAACCATAAAGGACAACTAATAGTTAAAGTCAAATACAGTGATCTTGGGAATGGTAAAGGGTTCAGGAGACACTAGCTCTCATCACTTTGGGTCTAATGGAATGTTGAAGAGAAAGGCTTATCTTAGAGATGGCAATATACAGGGATTCAGAAAGAATGGAAGAGGGGACTTATTTGGTATTTGTCCTATTCAGTCAAAGTTAAAAGGGTTATCAAGGAACCCGTATAACTATTACCTTAAATATTAAGTGATGGGAATAATTACCTCTGCCAGTTTTTGAAAATTGATTAAAGTACAGTATATGTACTGCTGTCCATCAGCTGTTGGGATGTCTCAGGTGCCTCATTTACTTACCTTACACAGGGTGACCGAAGCTAGTGTTCCAGGACCTTCTGCAGTCATGGGTTTGACTTCCCTTGCTTAAGGGTACTTTCAAGAGTGCACCATTGTTCATATACTGTACTGTTGTAGGCTTGTTTTTGTTATTTATCTATTCAGTTAGATATATTGTTATTTGTTATTGATTTTAGATATATCAAATCTGTTTTTATACATGCCTTTTGGCTTATTGCATTGTATACAGTACATATATGGTTTTGGGATATTAATAAATAGCATGGATCAAGTCAGTGACATTCAGTAGCCGAATCTGTAGTATGGTTACTAGAGCAATTGTAACCTCAGTGCTGGCCTGCAGTGGTGAGAGCTTAAACAAGGGAATAGCTAATGATTCAAGCATTATTTTTGTGATGGTTTGTTTATCTTCAAAAAAAGGCTGGCAATGAAAAGGAAGCAATGCTTGCAAAATTTACAATGTATCATGACCAGACCTCTGGTGATAGTATAGTTTGAAAGCTGGCAAGCAGAGACTAGAGAAAATGTAAAGCTGGAAATGGGTACAAGTCTTGAAAAAAAGAGATAAAAAATATGAGTGATAGGGAACTTGTGCCTTGCAAAAATGAGAACAAGACTTGAAATGAGGAGAGACTGCAGGAAGTAGAAAAATCTGATGCCTAGGTGAAGGTGCTTATTTAAGGGGGAGAGGGGAATACTGACAGAAAGAGAAATAGAGGAGTTAGGAAGGAAGAACAGGCAGGCCGAGGTGAGGGTGGTGTTATTCACAGCAAATTTCTTGAGCAGTGATAACAGTGGGGACATGAATTTTGTGCTGTAGCAGTCACCAGTGCCAGGATATTTATTTATCAGGAGGTATAATTTCACATAAAACGTTTGATGTACTTCTGAAATGAAAGTTTAGACAGGATATAATGTTATTTTTAGTAAATGAAAAGCTTTTCAGTTTTCTGTATTTGTAGCCAAAGATTAAAATAAAGTAGGCATTACTTATGAACAGTTTGTCCTCCCATTTTGTGTGGTGGCAATGCTATGTAAAGACCATATGAATCGGAAAGCAAACAATCAGCATGTTACAGACACAGTTTGTTCCACTGAGAATACAAACCATCACTGTTCATATAGAAGTATTCCTGGTGCATGTTGGAAGCAGATGTAGGAGCTTGGTAACAATGTAGTTAATTGGTGGTTGGTAGGTGAGTGGCTGGGCACTGCCAACTCAACCTGTAGGTAACCCAAAACTTTTTCTGTGGCCACCATCAAGTCACAGTGTCTCGGTTGTGCGGTTGTGGTTCTTGAATGGGTTGTGAAGCTCAACATTATGATACACTACCATTTGTTTTCATTATTCGGTACGTTAGAGATACTGTACTAGAATTATTATCTTAAATTTGTTTCTCAAGAGGCAACCATTATCATTTTATGAACATGCTCCTATGTAGTACAGTATTCAGGTTTGCTGTATTGTGACAATGTCAGTGTTCACTCTGTGCAATAACCTTTGTCTTTTGGTTTGAATAGTAAAGAAACAATGCTAGTTGTGAGCAGTCTCTTATATTGCTTTTGTTACAAATGAGAGCATCAGGTTACTGCCTATGTTCTTAATGCTCTATCCTTCCTTCCTTGGTTTTCAGACCACTGAGGATTGGGTCTGTAGGCAGTCTTCTTCTTTTGGTTATCCTTTGGGGTTTCCTGGGAGTGTTCCCTTTAACAGACTTAGGAGTGATCCCTTCTCCTGTTCACTTTGATGGGACCATACACTGGGAGAAGCTGCTGGATAGTGATAAAGTTAACAACCACCCTTCAGTGGGGCTTCCAAAGGTGCTGAGTGGTAGGGTAATTGCTAGGGAGGCTGCTCTTGTGCTTTGTGCATATAGCCCTGTCTTCATATTTTGTGTGCACTTGTTGCAACCCTTTTTTTCAATTAGGATTATGAGAGGGTAGGAGAATATTTTGATTTAATGGCTGAGCATTTACATAAACTTCTATGTTGTCTCCTATAGATTGTGAACATGCTCATGCCCAGGTATCCTCTTATCCTCCTGTGGGGAAGACACCCATACTTCCAGCTCTCCTGTGTACTGGTATGATGTTGAAGAGGCATGCAGACTGTAGGGGAGTTCTTCCCTTCTCACAATATTTTGATAGTTATCATGGACAGTGCATGTATGATTTCCATCCTGGTTGTTCATGCTCCTGTAACTGCTGTTGATTCTGTTCTACAGGTTCTGTTGGCTGCTTTGGCTGTTGTCCTACAGGTCTCCATTGCTGCAGCAAGGAGATAGAGTAAGATGTGAGCAGGAAACATCTCCCATCCTCTGGTCTTGAGAGTTCTGTCTGTCCTTTTTGTCATTTTCTGTCGTGGCCTGCAGACTGCTATGGAGATGGTTGGAAATCTCTCCTCTAGTTGATTCTCTGGGATTACTCCAGTCTTCTTCTTTTGTTGGAGGAACATTGGTCTTGTTCCCCTCATGGGCTGAGCTCCAGGAGAATAGGTCAGTCTAGTCACAATTTTTTATTCATGTCTGTTAGCAAGACTCTTCACATGAGGTTGAACAAGAGACAAGGTGGGAGTAAGAAATAGCATTTCCTCCATTTCCCTTCCTCCTGTCTTTTGAATTTATCCCCCTCTGTCCTTCCCTTTTATCCCAGAGTATGGAACACTGTGAAGGTCCAGACCCTATGTGTGGTACTGATCAGTAATCTGATAATTTGCTAGCACTCATCCTTTGCCATCTATCAGGGTCATGCAAGGAATGAATCTGGCCCCAAGACCATGCTGTATGAAAAATACAAATAGATTAAAATTTGTCATTTAGGTTATATTCTTGGGGTCATTTTGAGGATGGTTACCATTGCTACAGTAATTTCAGCTGCCTGCCTGTGATTGGGCACTTTCTGTGCTGATGCCTATTTGTGTGCTGTCAGTCTGTATGCTCAGATGCTAAGCATGTTAATGCAGTGTTGGTGCTTAAACTCTGCTCATTTCACATACTACCTGTGCTCTAAGTGTGTTTGTGCAGAGCTAGTGCTGCATTGTCAACAGTAACCAGCCTTGTTCTCAGGCTGCTTTACTGGTGTGCATATACAGTATGTAGTGTCTTTTGGTTCTGGTTGTGAACTTTTGTGATCTACTGCATTGTCTTTGGTTCATGGTTCTGTGCACATCAACCACTAGGTTAGAGCAGTGTTGATCATGATCTTACATGCAGTGTAGGACTGGCTAGTGTGTTGGCTTATTGTGGTTCTTGTTCTCACAACATTCCATTGCAGAATCAGTTTATTAAGTCAGTACTGGTCAGTTACTGGTTGGTTGCATATTCACTTGCAGCTTTGTTTATTGTAGGAATAGCTTGCTTGTGGATTGTTCTTTCCCAGAAGAGGGAAAGCATTCTCGAACATGTACCTCCATGGGTGTTCGTGTTTTTAGATGTTTATTCTCCACAGATAGTCACAGGACTTTCATGGTTATATTGTCTATAAAGACAAGCATTTCTTGAGTTATATGCACACATCAATCAGCCATGGTGTCTGTGCACTATTTGTGTGACACTCCAGTGTTTTTCATTCCCCTGGCCCAGTACTTCCATGATACATCCATTGATAGCAGTCTGCTGGTATGGAAAAAATCAGTTTACTGCTTGGTTCCTCTGGACAGTGGAAAGGCTTCTATTGTAGCTAGGAGTTCATTGTTGATATTACCCAGAGGACAGTTCTTTCAAATTAGAGAATATTGCTTAGTCCACTCATGCTTGTAGGGACCGTACATGTTATTGCAATCCTTTCCAGGTTTAGTATAGGTACCTGATGCAGACCAGTTGTAGCATGTGCCTAATGCTGCCTCTGCTTGTGTTGAGTAAGCCTTTCACAAAGTGTCCAACACAGTTAATACCTGCTATCCAGTTCAGTAGTGCTATTTTGGAGGCAGATGGTGCCCATGTCCAGTGTAATGACCTGCTTTCATAACTGACCATAATCATTCTGAGTTGTGAGGGACTCTTGTACTTCAGAAAATGATTAATCATTCCCATTGTGGAATGTGCAAGAAGTCTTCCCACCGGTAGTCTTCCTTCTCTCATGTCTCCCCAGAAATCCCATGCTGGCAGTCCTCTCCTTGAGAAGGTATCATGGAATTAGGCTATTAGTATGCTCTAACACACCCTCCCCATTGGTCAGTATAGAGGAGCCTTCTTGAACATGGTCAATTCATGGTGTTGTAACAGGTCTTGGTTTACACATACAAGATATCTACAGAAACTTGATGAGCTTGAAACACCCCCAGGTGATACCTGAATAATTTTTTTTGCATCCTCTAATTGATCTTTTCTCCTGTGTAACTTTTAGATGTTCTTTTTATTTAGAAGGTGTAAAGCAGGCCTTTTAAGTAGACAAAACATCTTTTAGGGACATTACTGTACTATGGGAAATTCTCTCTCTCTCTCTCTCTCTCTCTCTCTCTCTCTCTCTCTCTCATACAGAAAGTGGCATGTGACTGAGTTTTTCTTTGAGTATACTCCTTTCATATAGATGTCACTTATTGTCAGCATTTCATCTGTCCTATTGTGGAGAAATCTTAAATTTTTAAGCACATCTCTTCTCTCCCCTCTAAGGATTTCACTTTTGATTAGTCTGGGATGGGTCTTCACTGAATGTTGACTTGTTGGATGATTAACAGTATGGAGTTTAGGAAAATGCATATTTTTGACTCTTTTGTTGGAATCTCTAAAATCCTCGAGGCACTTGCTGAGGTACTGTGGTGCCTTTACCTCTTGCCATATGCTCGGCTCTTCTCATTCCTCACTACATTTACCAATGGGAAGGAAGCATCCAGTGCTTAACTCTCCCTTTTTATGATAGCTTTGCTCCCTTCCCTCTGGATGACCTGGGGAATTTTGGTTTCTTTTGGTAGTTACAGGCAATGAGTGTTCCTTGTTTTGGGGGGTAAGCTTCATGTTTTCCTTTAACTGCAGGGGAACATGGAATGTTTTATGGTAAGGGTTCCTGGAATGTTTTATGGTAAGGGTTCCTGTATTGCAGCTTTGCTTTTCCATTCAGGCATTCTTCTCTTATAGTTAGTGTTAATTTTCATGATTCCTCACTAACCTTTAGGATAGTTTTCTTCAGTTCATTCTGTAGAAGAATGAGAGATGTCATCCTGCATCTTCAGATTTCACACGAGTTTTTATTCATATCCTCATAGCAGTGTTAGCTAAACCACAGAAATAAGGTGATCTGTCATGATTCCTTTCATTACATACTTTTATGTAACTTGACTTCTGCATCTGTCTGTCTGTCTGTCTATCGTCAAATCTTGTAACTCAACTTTCGACCTGTTCCCTTTGTCTGATGGACTTGAAATGTTGCAGTTACGAAATTTTGTACAGTTACTCAATCCTGGTAACAGTGCAACCTTACAAGATCATTAGATCAGCAGTGACCTCTAGTGACCCTACAGTGACCTTTCCCATTATCTCAAACTTTTCGGATTTTTCACAACTGCTTTGACTTGGCAAATAACTCTTCAGATTTTTCAAACCTTCTATGGCTCGACAGGACATCAATTTCATTGGCTACAATCATAAATCTGTTACAATTTCTGTCAAAACTAAAAAGTATAAAATAAAAAATATAAAAAAAATTCTTAAAACATACTTTTATTAAAATGCAATAAAAATTGAAAAATAAGTCTTTTGAGACACACCAGGATTTTCTTACAATGAATCATATCTAAAAAAATAAAAGTCTGGGTGCCAAACATGGAAGGAAATGCTACAAGAAATGTAAAAAATATATATTTCTTTTCTTGTAGTGCTTCTTTCCAGGTTTGGCACCCACACTTTTATTTTTATTAGACATGATTAATTGTAAGAAAATCATGGTGTATCTCAAAAGATTTATTTTTCACTTTTTAATACATTTTAATACAAGCGTGTTTTAAAATTTTTTTTTATATTTTCATATTTTTCCTTTTAGTGCCTATTACTACTGCTCTTGCATTCCCTCATTAACCCTTAATAGGGGATCTAAAACAGGTTTGGGTGGTGGATGGATCCCCTCTCAGGGGGATTGATATTGTGCGCCATACAATTTTGTCTGTAAAGTATCAAGCGGGAAAGAGTCTCCAAATATACCCAGGGATTGCTGTTGGTTTTAGTTCTTATCTTTTATGATATGATGTCAGTTATAATTGTAATTTTGCAAAGAAATATTAGAAAAAACTTGTATAAATCCAAAAAAATGCTACTGCGTTTCCTGATCTCAGTAAATTTACATAAATATTTTACAACAGATATGCTCAGAATTTGTTACTGATTTTATTTCTTATCTGTTATGATATTGTGCGAGTTGTAATTATAATTTTATAAAGTAAATTGAAATAAATTATCAGAAAAAACATGTATAACTTGGTAAAATTTACAAGTGTTTTGTAAAAGAGGCCCCACACAGGGTTGTAAATAGTCACTTTTAACTTCCCTTGGAAAGTAGGGAAAATTTTGTAGAATTTTTTTTCTTATACCATGTGTATTTGCATATCTTCCTCTTTTCATTGATGTGTTTTTTCTTAAATTGGCCAACCTTAAAGTTTGCCCGCTCTGGTGGTGTGCATGATATATAATTAGCCGATCCCTTAAGGGTCAAGAGGTGTGAGAAGCTTCTCACACATTTAATTCCTGTTCTTTAAATGGGAAAAATGGGATTTCCTTGAACCTCATTATCCTATGCTGCATCCCAATGGTAGGCTTTAAAGGAGTTTACTAGTGTCACTTTTCCCTGCTTATGTACATGATTGAGAATCTGAAAATTTGGAGTGGGTGTTTAACTGCCCCATCAGTCTGTTGCTGTAAGTGCATACTTCAGGTCACGGCAAAGGTTCATAACCTTGCATGTTTTTCATGTTTTTGCAAATACAGTACCAACCAGTTCCATTTGAGAAGCCTCCCACCTGATGAGAAAGTATCCTATATGAAAGGCAGTGGTTTGTATTCATAGGAAGAAGTGCCAAATTTTTTAAGATGTATTTTTTTTTTTACATACAAATCAGAGCCTTTTGTTATAATTCTACCTCAGCCATTCCTGCATAGTCACTTTTGCCAAAGGGAAGAGCATTGGATTACTGACCTACCTACCACCAATTAACCACCTTGTTACTAATCTACACTAACTCTTTCCAGATTGTGGCAAGAATATTCCTATGTAAAGGACTGGTTTGTATACAGTATCAGGGAAAAATACAAATTATTGTACAGTATCTAAAATTTAAGGTATAAAAACACTTAGGGGAAAAAATGGCTATGAGATAAGTAAGCAATACAAAGAAGTGGGAATAAAGAGCACAAACATCATCATCATTTTCATAAACTTCTTGTCGTTTGTTCCCATAATGGGATTAGATGAAAAATGAATTTTCTCCATTATCCTCTGCCCTCCGCAATTTCTCCCTAAATTTCCATCAGTTCTAGTTTTACGCAAAGCCTCATGAAAGAAGAATGAATAAAAGAAATACAGTGGCATGAAAAAATTATTTATTGGTAACAGATTAAAGTAGTATATTGGATAGGAATGTGAGAGCTGTTGTCCCACCCTTCTGAGAAAAGATAATACAAAGTATTTTAACAAAACCAGTGATTGACATTTCCTGGCTTCTTGACCTTGCCTGAAAGATTTTTTCTGATACAAGAGGTGAAAATGGAAGCAATATAAAGAAGTTGGACATCTTGATGGAGAAACAAGTCGTAGGAAAGAAATTAAAAGAAAAAATGTAGAAAGTTGAGGGGAACTCATCTCCTATGGTAACAGTATTTTAATTTTTATTAAAATTTTTATCCAGTTGTACACTTTTGAAGGAATTGTTAGGATTTGATGGACATTCTTTTGTTTTCATGGGAAGACATGCATGTTATTCGATTACAGGAAATTTTGCAGATATTCAGGAACATTGAAAAGTTCATATGTTAATTACGTAGTTTATAAACAAATGTTTCCTTAGTCTTCTTAGTCTGGCACTGTAGGTGGTATTAAAAGTTTGTTGCAATGTCTCTTTGGCCAAAACTGAATTTTTTTCCTTTGCTTATTTGTTTTCTCTTGCCTCTTCCTAATGTCTTGTCTGATTTCTGTAATTCTATCTTGCTTAAACTTTCACCGGTCATGTAAGAAGCCACAAATCCTTTGCACAAGCCATATAGGGAAGTCAAGAAATGTAACTCACTGGTCTTGTTATATTATTTTCAAATAAGAAATTAACGTTTTTTTTTTTTTTCATTATAAGCTGATCTCTTAATTGCTCAGAAATTACCACAGTAACTGTTAGTATGTATGTGGAGTTTGTATACTAAAGTGCTATATATATATATATATATATATATATATATATATATATATATATATATATATATATATATATATATATATATATATATATATATATATATATATATATATACATACATACATATGTATATTATACATATTATACATACATACATACATACATACATACATACATACATACATATATATATATATATATAATATATATATATATATATTATATATACAGCAGCAGTCCCCGGTTTGACGGGGTTCCGTTCTTGTGCCGCGTCATAACCCGAAAATCGTCGTAAACCGGAAAATCATCGAAAATCGTCAAAAATCATAAGAAAACCCTACTTTTAATGCTCTGGGTGCATTGAAAATGACGTAAACTGCATTATTATTGAGTTTTACCTAAAAAAAACCTTCAAATTATGATTATTCTGCCGTTTTGGGGCCAAATTTCTTCCGTCGGATTGGCGTATTGACGCGTCGTAACCATGGAACATGCGTCGTAAGCGGGAAATAATTTCTGATGAATATATTTGAAAAGTGTCGTAACCTCGAACGTCGTGTCGGAACCATCGTAAACCGGGACTGCCTGTATGTATATATATATATAATTTATATATATTATATATATATATATATATATATATATATATATATATATATATAATATATATATATATATATATATATATATATATATATATATATATATATATATATATATATATATATATATATATATATATATATATATATATATATCTCCTGTGTGTGACAATGATATTCTCTGCATAAAAAAACTCCATGCGTAGATTTACCATTGTCCAGTCCGACAGTGGTATTCTATGCATAAAAAAACTCCATGCTTAGATTTACCATTGTCCAGTCCAGGGCCAGCCTCTCTCACCACTTGCCTCTGTATAAGTATGCAGAATGAAGGTACCATGGTCAGGTCTTCAGAACAGTATGCAATGTTCCTACAGTCAGAACTAGTTTCTCGACCCTCTCTTAAGTCACCATTGTATTTGACGATATGGGTACACTAGAATAGTAATTAATACCCAAGTTTACACAGTAAAGTGAATTTGTGATACAGTACTCATAATTTGAAAATAAATTATGAAATTCCTAAAAAGGGGTTTGATTTACATCCTGTAATTTAGCTTAAACACCTCACTGTTGGTACTAAATTAGACCATCAGGCACCTTTAGTTTAATATGTGGTATTTTAGCCTCCGGTGAACAGTTATAGTGGTTTCTTATCTTATTTTACATTTTAAAACATGCTTACTAAGCAGGTAATAAGTTATTGACATCTAAACACTTTTTCAAGCCAGTTTCCTGGGAAAATATTGAAGATGTTCCCAATACAGTATTACATGATTTGATTATCAGTGTTTTTTATCTGTTTTATTATTGTAATTAATAATAATGCATAAATACTACTGTCTTTTGTAGAGGAAATATATGTATACAGTATAACGAATGGCGAATTATAAACCAAAGATGGAGAGGGAGAGGGAATTTAACAATGAAGGTATCATATATGGTAAAAACACATAAATAAGAAAGGAAAAATGTTTGCAGCATTCAGGATGCCCAAAATTTGCTCAAATCTCAATAAAGTAATAATTTAATGTATTTTTGCTTGCTGTCAGAGGTTAATGTCCACTGTAAGGGGGGGAGGGGAATTACATAGCTGTAGTACATGACCAGTTGAAGTTGAGAAAACAACCACTACAGTGCATCAGCTAGTAAACAGTTATACATTATACACATTGTTGAAATATAAAATACATTTTACTAGTTGAGCACAGTGTATCTAGGGTGCTTTGCATTTTACAAATTGTTTCATCTTTAGAAATATGTATTATGTATAGTCATTTTAGAAATATGTATTCTGTATAGTCATTTTGTAAGTGCATTTTATTAAGTTTTTATTTTAATTGCATTTTTACTCAGTTGTATGTTGTCTGTTAAAAAACCACTTACCATCACAGTCAGTGATGGTGTCACATAATGATTCTAAGTAAAGTTGAGAATGCAAGTACCTGTAACAGGGTTTTTAAGAATAAGGCACAAGTTGTATAATGTTCTTTGGAAACTGAGTCTGAATCTACTCCTCATTTATCAGTATGGTTAGGTTCTAAAGACCAACCCATTAGCCTAAGGGAAAATCAAATTCTCAATATTTTTAATTTAAGGTAGTTTAAGACTGATAGAGAGCTTACTCCAAATTACCATGCCTTGATTCATCATGAGGTGGACCTATTTTTTATAACATTTATACTGTGTTGAATATCATAAAGGTCTTGTTAACTATATCATAAAGGTCTTGTTAACTATATCATGTCTTCATGCACTGTGATCCCTATCAATTAAAGACAGGCTAAACAACCATAGCTCTGTGGAGTCTTTGTGAAAGTTTTGCTGCCCCTTTAGGGAATTATCATTTTGCTTCATGGATTCATTTTTTACATTCAAAAGCCTGTAGTACAGAAATACAAACCAGAAATGCATATGTTTTATCCTCAGTGCAAGCTGGAATGGTTGTTGAACATGTAACAAGGTCGTTAACTGGTGGATGTGGGGGTGAGTTGGGAATACCCATTCACTCACCTTCTGCCTTTAACCATATTTTCTTTGGATGCCATGAAGAGGAGAGATCTCCCTGTGCTCTTTCTCTTCCATGTGGAGAAAAAACATAAACACTATTGAGAAAGGTGTGGGCATCCTTGTGGGCTTTTCATTATTCAGGGGAAAAGTGTGCACCTGTTTATTGTCCTGCGAGGAGTATGCTGGTGGGGTTCTCTGTGGGAGAAGTTTAGTGGAAAGAGGAGGAAAGATGAAGTGTTCATCAGCCTTACTGGGGGCAGTATGTCCCTTGTGACTCCCCAGAATCCTTTTAGCTCATTACTTCTCTTCCTTCATTCCTATTCTACAACAGAGGATACAGTACTTATCTTTTAGGGTGTTTAGAGAGGGGGGGTTAGTGCTTGATAAGTGAAGGAGTCCTGCCACCTGCTCTCTACAGGTGATGATGCTGGCGTTGAGGCTGATGCCTTCACTAGTCGGGCTTTTTCCCCAGTACCCTCCCCTATTCTTCACCCTCCTGAATTTACTCATATGTTCCAGGTACTATTGAGAAGATGTCATTGGAGTACCCACAAAAAGTATGGTCTATGTTTACCATCCCTAGTAGTCCATATTTTGCAGCTTTCATGACAACTTAGCTGCTTAGAAGCAGCTCTCTCATTTGCCTGCTACCACTATTGCTGCTTCCTTGGCTCTCCAGTAGGAGGGGAATCCTTTTGCAGTAGTATTCCTTTAAGTGGCAGACCCCACAGTTACTGCTTTAACATCAGCCTCAGCTGCCCTTTTGACATTGGACCAGCAATAGTCAAGATAGGAAATTGTATTCTCGATGCTCTTCCTCATCCTCTTCCTTTCACAGGAGGGAGAAGGGGAAGTCTAAGGTCCCTCGTAAGAAGCCTTGATGGACTTCATGTGAGTGCTTTCCCTTTTTGAAGGGAAGCAGGGCTCTCTGTTACCGATAGGTGTTCATCCAGCCAGCTTACTTAGATAGGACAACTTCACTCAACTCTTCCCCTTGTCATCCTTCAGGATCACCTGTGGATGAGTCGGCACACCTTGCTCGCTATGCACATGATCCATCATGGGACTGACACACGTGGTTGTTTGGGGCAGCTCCTCTCGTTGTGTCTCTAAGGAGACAAAGGGAGGAGTAGGTGTGACCAGTTCGAGGTCATTGGACCATTAGCATACTGGTGATGGATTAGGCACTTCCCCCCATGCCTCTTTGCAGGCACACTGAGGTGAGCCAGCTGTGCTTTCTGTGGGTGTGGAATATATTCATCAGCCACAAGTCGTTTACAGTAGTAGATGCTGGCTAGCTACCTTAAGACCTTCATCATTAGTCCTCCATGGCACAATGTTGGTACAGATTACAAAGACTCCTAAACTCTACCCTTTCAGGCTGCAAACAGTGATAGGTACAGTGAGTCACCCCCATAGATCTCCCTCACCCCTGTAGATCTCCTCAGTCCTATGGATAAAGGGTAAAGCAGATTTTGAATAATCTTTATATTGCCAGAAATCCATTCAAAATAACAAATACCCCAAAGTGAAAGTTCCCTAAGATAACATTTTTCCATTGATTTATTGGGGCTAAAACGAATATGAGAGAATGGAAGCCCACTATGTTATTATTGAACATGTTGAAGAACAAAAACTAAACTTTTATATGTATAGCTCCAAATTCACTTCTGGCATTGCATTTTTTTTTTCTTTGTAGGGTTACACTACCTATCGTCCATGTTATAAAAGTAACTCACACAGTAGTCACTTAGCTAACAGTTTCTACTCGCACGGCAGCTTGAATTTGAAATTTGTGTTAGCAATTCTTTCGTTTATGTAGGTGACTAGCCCCACCCACTTTCGGGGTAAGAGAGGAACAACTCATTCAAGAGCTTCAATTTGTTTCTGCCGGCTTACAACCACACATGGTTTTAAGAGTTAAGCTTGGTTTTGGATTCAGTTTGATGTCTTCCCTTTCGGGTGAAGTATTTTGCCTAGGGTAGCCTTCGGCATATGTACGTACTGTAGTTAGGTCTTCAGTTCAGTGAAACCTCTAATTGGACAGTTGCTCTCTCGGTGAGATATACTGACTTTGACCTTTTTCTGTTAGTTGACTAATGTCTGACTCTATCACTTCTAGTTTTCGGTATTGCAGCAAAGACTGCAATACTCGATTGATGAAAGCATACTGTGATTCTCACACTGTTTGCACTACGTGTAGAGGACAAGTTTGTTCTATTGACATAACCTGTGAAGAGTGTAGGGATTGGAATGAGAAGAAATGGAAGACTTTAACTTCTCCCTTGATAAAGTTAGAGAGAGACCATAAGAGAAAAGCGGCTTCTAGAGCTGATGTTAAATCATTAGCTAGCCAGAGTATGACTCCTAAGTCTAGTAGTATGGACATGCCTGTTGTCTCTTCTCCTGCTCACTTTGTCTCTCCCGTGTCCAGCCCTCCTCTGATACCACCTACTACTTCTCCTGGTTCCTGCGCTTCCGAACCTGATGGCTTCGCCAGCCTTGAGACCAAGTTTGACCAAAAGTTTGAGTTTATTGCAAATACAGTGGTACAATTAGGGGCATCAGTGCATGTCCTTATGGACAGAATAAGTGAGAAAAGTGCAAGTGAAGAGATAGTGGAGGAGGTGGCTGCCTGTCCCACTGACTATCCTAGGCAAAGGTCATTGCCATACAGTACTCCCCCAAACCTGGGAGGAGGCATACTGGAAGCCCAAGGGAGGTCAGTGGGGTTGACGATAAGCAAAAATCGCCGATAACTGAAAATTGGCGATTTTCAGCGCTTATAGGCACCAGTAACTGGAGATCAGCACTTCTGTTAGGTATGTATTGGTGCCAATACCAGATTATCGGCGCTGGTAAGTGGAAATCGGCGCATATCGGCCCCGAAAATTGCTAATTTTTGTTGCTGGACAAGCACCGACAATGGTCGCCGATCACTGGGGGCTGCCCGTAGTGGCTGAGCACTAGTAGTGCCCAAGCGCCATGCAGTCTCTGAGTGTCCTCTGGCACCCAAGCGCCCTTCTTCAGTTGAGCACCCGTTATCAGCTGATTGCCCAGCACCAGTTCCTGTTGGTTTGGCATCTTATTCCAAGAGCCCAGAGCGAGCTCCTGCTGGCTTTGCTCCTCCTAGTCCGTCTCCCGGTACGGGGTCTTTCAACTTCAGTAGAGCTGGACCCTTCATTAGTTTCTATCCAGCGTCAATTGGACAGCATTCTGGGGCTCCTTCAGAAATCTTTTTCATCATTTAAAGCCTCTGTGGACCCTTCCTTGTCCCTGATTTCTTCAGATGAGGAAAATCTAGGCCAGAACTCTTTCCCATCAGCCTACGCATCCTTGCTCAGGTATTTGTTGCTGAACTTCTCCGATTTCTTCACTCCAGCGGCTCCTGCTTCTCTGGCTTCATCCTATATGATGAGCGACCAGCCAGCCCCGAGAAGATAGAGAGAGTTGCACATAAACCTCAAGGAGTTAAAAGCAACCCATTTGGGACTAAAACATTTTTTGACGGAAGTTCTCACTCCCCTGGCAAGGTGCTTCCATTTATTGGGCATCAACATCTGACTCTATCTGGGAGATTGGATACTCCATTCTCCTGTGAAGGAATGGTGCATGGAGGACCTTCAGAAAACCCTATTACTGACACAAGGCCTGTGTTTATTGCTAAACCTGGAGAAATCCCAGCTGACTCCTTCTCAGGAAATTCTCTGTTTAGGGATGAAGATAGATTCTCAGAGTTTTCTGGCTTTTCCATCCTCCAAAAGAGTAGAGGACTACCTGAGGAAAGTCAGTCTTTTCCTTTCCCTTTGTTCTTGCTCAGCCACCCAATGGATGAGTCTGCTGGGCACCCTGGCATCCATGGAACAATTTGTAAGGTTGGGAAGACTACACATGAGAGCCCTACAGTTTTTCCTAAGGGTTAATTGGGATTGGAGGATTCATCAAGACTTGTGCTTTTTTCTGTTAACACAAGAGATCAAGAAGGACCTGCATTGGTAGAGCTCCACAGACAGGATGATGGAAGGAAAGTCTCTTCTCACTGTGAACCCCGACCTAGACTACTACTCCGACGTGTCAGATCTAGGTTGGGGCGCTCTCCTAGGGGACAAGAAGTTTCTGGGATGTGGCCCCAAGAAGAGAGAGAGTTGCACATCAATCTCAAGGAGTTACATTTTTCAACGGAAGTCCGCAACAAGACGGTGATGGTCCATGTGGACAACACCACAGCATTAGCATACATCAGGCTTCAAAGGGGAACTCACTCTTTCTCTCTCAGTGAGACAGCAAAGGCTCTGCTTCTTTGGGCAGAGCAGAACCAGACCAAACTGGTCACGTTTCATTGAGGGGAAGTTTAGTGTGGTGGCGGACAAACTGAGTCGTCACAGGCAGATCCTCACTATGGAGCGGACCCTGGACCGTCAGGTTTGTGCTGACTTGCAGACACTGTTCTGCTCCCCTATTCTGGGTCCTCTAGCATGGGCAACAGACACTATGCTTCAGGATTGGTTCAACCTGGACCTTTACGCCTTCCCTCCATTCGGGATGATAAAGGAGGTTCTGAATAAATTTCAGTCTCACCAAAATGTCAAGATGACCCTAATAGCTCCGTTTTGGCCTCGGAAGGAATGGTTTCCAGGATTTCGTGGACTCCTTGTAGACTTTCCAAGGCTCCTTCCTTCGATTCCAAGTCTGCTCAGACAACCCCATTTCAGGAGATTCCATCAAAGTACATCCACTCTGGCCCTGACAGGATTTTTACCGTCAACAAGCTCATAGGAGCGAAGGGGTTTTCAAGATGTGCGGCGGAAGCTATTGCTAAATGTAGACACCAATATTCCAGTAGAGTCTACCAGGCAAAGTGGAGAGTTTTTAGACTGCTGTAGAAGACATAACATTTTGTCTTTTCAGACAACTATAGCTCAAATGACAGATTTCCTTCTCTACTTGAGATCCTCCAGAGGTCTGTCTTCCTAGACCATTAGAAGGTATACGTTAATGCTCAGCTACGTTTTTGACACAGAGGATTCGACATCTCTTCGAATCAGGATCTCTCTGACCTTATTAAGTCGTTTGACACTTCCAAGCTCAGGAAGGAAGAGATGTTTTCTTGGAACTGGATGTAGTCCTTAAAGGGCTCTTGGGTCCATGTTTTGAGCCCCTTTACTCTTCCTCGCTGAGGGATCTTTCCAGGAAGATAATTCTTCCCATGGCTCTAACGTGAACTCCACACAATTGATAAAAGGATTGGAGTCTCCCAAGGGGATGCAGTCTGTTCCCTCACCCAGGGCTTTCTAGCGAAGTACGAGAATCCGTCACAACCATGGCCCTGTTGTTTTACCATCAAAAGTGTAGTGGATATTTTAGGCACAGAAGAAGAGGAGGCTCTTTGCCCTGTGAAGAGCTCTTAGATACTGTATCTGTCTCCAAAGGACTGAGAAGATCAGAGGACCGGCAAGTAATCTTTGGTGCTTGGTGAAGAAGCCTTCTAGACCCTTATCAAAGAATGCCCTCTCATTCTTTTTAAAGGACTTCATTTTGGAGGTGCACTCCCAGATTGGAGAGGACGTTTTGCCTGTCTTGAAGGTTAGAGTTCACGATTTTAGGGCTGTTGCTACCTCAGTAGCCTTTAAGCATGAACTATCTCTTTCTTTCATTCTTTAAGCAACATACTGGAAATGCAAGTCAGTGTTCGCTATGCATTATTTGCAAGACATAGAAGCGGTCTATGAGAACTGCAGTAGCTTAGGAACTTTGTCTGTGGCTGGCGTAGTGTTGGGCGAGGAAGCTTAGGAAGCATCCCTTCCATCCTTCTATCTCTTTGCCTCGACAAAGGGTGTCGAATCCTAGGGGAGCCTGGGGTTACTATGTACCTGGAGTGCCCACCAGTTTTTTAGTGTTGGGTGGTGGTTATTTTGTTTTAATGTGGTGTAGGCGACAGTGTTGTCTGGTTGTTCTTGATTGTGGTACTGTGCCCCGGGCAGGGGCAAATATTGATGCTTTGTTGGCCATCGGAAGTATCCTTCACTGCAAAGCCCCTACTAATACTTCATCAGCTATCAGATTACTCGTTCGTTACGAAGTCCCCACTTGAGTAGAGGTGCTCCTGGCTATACCACCACACTGCTACAAGGTTGAGATGAGCACCAACCAGAGGCAGTATCTACCTGCAGTAGCTTTCTCACCAAGTAAGGAGACAGCAAGCTTTGAATCACTGGTAGCCTATTTTCTGTTTTCAAATTCATTAACCTTATTAATGTTTTGGGGTACAAGATGTCCATGAATCCCCACCACCTGTCAATGTGGATTCAGCTAAGTAATTACTGGGTAAGTTACTTTATAAAAATTACATTTTTATAATAAAACAGGTTTTATATATGCTTACTAGTAATTATGTTCCTCCCCTAGCATGAACATTTAAACATAAACAAATTGAAGCTCTTGGCTGAGTTGTTCCTCTATTACCCTGAAAGTGGGCAGGGCATCATCTACATAAACAAAAGAATTGCTACTGCGAATTTCAAATTCAAGCTGCCTTGCAAGTAGAAACTAACTTAACTAAGTGTATATGAAACTGTATTTATTATAAAAATAGCATTTTTAATGCAGAACCGTGTGGAATTTTAATGGCTGTTGAGAGAATTACAACTATTCATGAAGGAAATATTACTAATTTTAGTGACTCATAAAGTGTTTTACAAAGTCAAAGTGCTTTTAACTTGACTAAGCATTTGGTTTTAAAAATTCAAGTGTGGCTTTTTTTAATGAACTGCAGAGGAACACAAGTAAAATTTTGTTGGGTCCCAGGATGTGTAGGAGTGTCTGGTAATGAAGAGGTTGACAAACTAGCCAAAGAACCTGTAGCTGATTTGCTTCCAAGGAAATACAGGCAGTCCCCGGTTATCGGCGGGGTTCTGTTTCTGAGGGTGTGATGATAACCGAAAATCGCTGCTAACCGAAAATCATCGATTTTTGGAGCTTTTTTCGGCAATTTTCAGGGCTTATCAGCACCGAAAAGTGCCGATTTTCGGTTATCGGCGCCTCTGTTAGGTATGTATTGGCGCCAGTACCCAATTATCGGCGATTTTTGGCGCTGAAAATTGCTGATTTTTGTCGCTAGACAAGCCCCATAAAACCGGATCGCCGTTACCGGGGACTGCCTGTATAAACTATTTGATGGCTTCTTAACCTTTGATTCAATACCCTAGTCTTAGGGACATAAGGAGTAGCCTTCTCTCTGTTACCTGAGATGAGAATGGCTGGTACATTCTAGCCAAAGTCCTTGGGGAAGAACCATTTACAATGCTAGTGTCATTTTTAGGCTTGTGTCAGAAGTAAGTCCTCTGCAAAAGCTTTAGATGTACTTTTTTTATATTATAATCTTGTCTCTGTATCCATAGTTTTTCCTGTACTGTACATATAAATTTTGTCATAATCAATAAGAATCAGTATCATTCAGGGGGGAAGAAGGGAGGGGGTCACTGTGGGTGGCAATCCCCTTCTTCCCAGGAGTAGGAGATTGTTAGTGGCAGATTTATGGTGTGGAACCCTGGGTGGTATCAGTCCTTTGGGACAGATACAAGATTCCCTTTAAGTACTGTTGTTCTCCTCAATCTCCAACACCAATACTGTTCCATCAATAACTTCTGGACTCATCAAAATCTCTAGCCCTGTCAGTGGAAGTAGAGGTGATGAAGGAAAAGGGCATTATTGGAAGTCATAAATGTTAGTTTCCAGAGTTTTACAGTTGTCTTTTCCTGGAGTTGGACCAGATACTGTACAGGTACCTACACTTTGAGCAACCAGTCAAAGTGTAGATCCTAAGATGTGACTCCCTCCGCCCCCCCAACTTTGAACAAGGTGGATAGAGGTACAGCTAATACCATCACTTGGTGTTAGTCAGAATTAGCTGCCAACTGACTTGAATTCCCCCCATGGGGGATATCATGAGTCTCTTGAATGCCTTTCCTTACTTGAGTGAATCCTCTCCCTCGAGGACTCAATCTCACCCAAGGCCTTACTGCTCTTTCATCCCAAATGCCAGCCTGAATAGTTAAAGGAGTCATTGCATCCCCTGCTTTCATGTGTAACTGGTAGTGTGACAATTTTGTGTGGGATTCAACTCCAGGCAGTTGTCACAGATGACCTCTCACCTCAGGAATAAGTCTCCCATATAAAAGGCAATGATTTGTATTTATGCAGAAACAAAATTTGAAAGTAATTTGTATTTTTCTTTTTATCATAATCCCCACCTTGGTGTGTCTGTGGTATAAGGAAAAATGTCTAGTGGCAGAAGGTGAGTAATGAGTATTCTCCATTCACCCTTCATAATCACCTTGTTACTAAGTTCAGTGACTGTTTCAGCTCATGCTGTGGATACTCTTATATGATAGGCTCTGGTTTTTATACCTAGAAAAAATACAGTTTACTTTAAAAAATTTACTTTGTATTTCAAGACCTTTTGCTGTAACATCTGTATTGAATATTTTGTTAACATCTTATTCAGCTGCTAGTAACCAAAGAATGCAGTGGGCATACAGTGACACATGTATACACATAAAAATAGAAACAAAATGAAAAAGATTGGTTTGTTCTTTGACACTTACCTGACAGATATATATGGCTGTATTCTCGAAAAGGGACTGACAGAAATTCAAAACTTACGGCTGCGCGGATTGGGCCAGGTGGTTAATGCCATTCGCCCGCTGGGGCGGGTAGCTATCAGAATCATTCCCATTTTCTATTCAGATTTTCTCTGTGCGATTATTGTCAACACCTGTTTGTCAGCACCTCCGCTTGAATGATTTGAGCTTTTCCACTGAGTATTCTGGTGTCTTTTGGTTTTTTGACTTTGGATTTGTGGATAGGCATGCTGGCTTCTGTGGACTGATTTGATTTGGTTTGTATTTCTTGAACAGATCATCTGGTTCTAAGTTCTGCTAGTTTCAGGGTGTGTGTTGTGAAGGAGTGTAGGTGAGGCTACCCGAAAGCTTGGTAGACCCTCACACAGTATGCATGAGATGTAGGGGCATGTCTGTATGTTGGATGATAGCTACAAGGAGTGTGAATCGTTGCACAGTTGCAGTTGGAAGGCTTACGATTCTTACGTTACGAGTTAGAGCGTGACCGTGTAAGGAGGTCCTCCTCCAGGAGTGTGTCAGTTGGTGGGAGTCAGGGTATTAATTTATCTCCTGTTAATCCTACTAATGCTTCACTTCTTTCCCTGTAGAGTTAAGCCTTCGAACCCTGTGATTGCGTCTGCAGTGTGCCTGCGCAGATTTTGAGCTCCATTCGTGCTGAGTCTAAGGTGTTGGCTATTGAAAATGCAGTGAAGTGTAGTGATCCCCCCAGTGTTGTGGAGGGGGCGTCAGATCGGCCCTATAATGCCTCTAGGCCTGGACCTCTGCCGAACTCCCAGGACTTAGGGAATGGGCATGTCGAAAGCCGCAAGAGGTTACGGGGACCCCCACGATCTGGCGTCCCACCGGCGGAGCCTTGTTGGCGATCTCCCCAGGCTGCCCGAGATGGGTGCTTTCGCGCCTGGGTCGTAAGACTGCTTCTCGTCCTCGGCGCCCTCTCCATATGAAATTCGCGTTCTGGTTGGACTCGTCGTTCAGAGGAGCTTCTGTTCAGGAGGACGCTTCTTCTCCTCTTTCGTGCTTAGAGTCTTCTCGACTGGTTTAAGTGACTTGCCGCCACAGAAGGACAGGACTTCTGAGAGGGCGTTGCCCGGCGATCCCAGCCACTTTAAGAAGAGAGCTGTCGTCGCCCTTGGTAGAAGGAGGAGGACGTCTCCTTCCCCCTCTTCTTCTCATAAGAGCAGCCCTTCTCCTGAGAGGGTTTCCTCTCCTTCGAAGCGTCTTCTCCAGGATATGCAGCGGCAGTTAGCATCCCTTCTCGCTGTTAAGGAGGCGGGCCTGCGTAGCGCCCGTAAGTTTGGCGCTGCCAGTTAAAGAGATCTAAGGGTCTCCCTCTCCCTGCTCTTCGTTAAGTCTCTCTCCTGCGGTTTCGTAGTCGTCCTCATACGTTCGTCCGGATCATCGGCTTTCCTTGCCTTGGCAGTGATCGCTGGCTGATCCAGGACACCCCTCTTACCTTCGGCTAGCCGCTATGAAAGTAGGATTAGCGCCAAAACGCTCTTCGCGACACTCTCTTGCTTCTCATCGCTTCGTTTTGGCGTTCGGCGGGGCCTCCCCAGGGCCAGCTTCTCTTCTTTCCGTCTGGATTCTCTGGCGCTGCGTCAGGACTCTCGTCAAGAAGCTCGTCAGGACGCTCGTCAGGACTCTCGTCAGGACGCTCGGCAGCTTGTGAGGCAGGACGCTCGTCAGGACGCTCGGCAGCTTGTGAAGCAGGACGCTCGGCAGGACGCTTCTGTGCGAGTTGCTCCGGACTTTTCTTCTGCTTCTTCCCACGAGAGGAGGTCTCTTGGCCAGGTGGACCCAAGGTCTTAGTCTTCCTCAAGCCCGGAGAGAAGACTCTCCTGTCATCCCCTGTCGAAGAGGGAGGTTTGTCTCAGGAGTCGGACTCTGCAGAGCAGGAGCAGCCCCCTCTGTCGTCTTTCTCCGACTACCAGGTTTTGGCTAGTATGCTTAAGGAGCTATTTCCAGACAAATTTCAGCCTTCTGCTCCTCTTTCCCCCATCGCCGGTTAGCTTCTTGAAGTGCAGAAATGTAGCTTCCTGCAAATGAAGACTTCTCTTGCTACTAGGAAAGCTCTCCAAGAGGAGTCAACTCTTGGATGGAAGACGAAAGTCTCAAGAAATCTTCCTTAAACACCCACGTCTAGATTGTGCGGGAAAGCTGGAATGTGGTATGAGGCGGAGAGAAGTATCAGGGTTCTTCTTCCTCTCAGCGACTTTGCGAGTCGTTGATGCTTCAGGAGGTCTCTCCTTTCTTGTGAAAAGTGTCCTGGGCCTTTCTGAAACTGACCACCATCTGAAAGGCCTTTTCAAGTCTATGGGGTCTTTAACTTTCTCAGATTGGTGCTTGGGGCCTTGGACTTGAGGACTCGTAGTCAGATTCTATCTCTGGGGGAGCTGTCCAGTGTACTGTCTTGCATGGACAAGGCCGTCAGAGATGGCGCGGATGAACTGGCTTCGCATTTTGGTACAACCCTCCTGAAGAAGAGGGCTTTATACTGCAATTTTGCTGCCAAGTCGGTTTCTCCTGTTCAGAGGGCTGAGTTACTTTTCGCCCCTCTGTCTAGCCATCTCTTCCCCCAGCCGCTTGTCAAGGATCTCGCCTCCAGCCTTAAGGAGAAGGCTACTCAGGACCTCCTTGCACAATCTTCCGATCTAGTGTCCCATCACGTCATAAGGGACTACCCTCGAAGAGACAGAAGCCCTTTCGTGGGAAATCTTCCTCCTCTAGACCCTTTTCGCGAGGAAGAGGCCTCTCCAGAGGCGGAGCCCCTTCTTCCCAAAGGGGCAAGAAGTGACTTTCTACACCTCCAGACACCAGTAGGAGCCAGGCTTCTCCTGTTTTCGGAAGCCTGGAAAGTAAGAGGGGCGGATTCCTGGTCCCTCAATGTAATCAAGAAAGGTTACAGGATCCCGTTCCTCGAAAACAACCCCCTGTCCTCAACTCCCAGAGATCTGTCGCCCTCTTACCGTCCGGAGAAGCAACAGATCCTTTTAGATCTGCTGGAAGAAATGATCGAGAAGAAAGCCATAGAGCGAGTCCTGGATTTGGAGTCTCCAGGTTTCTAGATCGTCTCTTCCTGGTTCCAAAACAGTCAGGGGAGTGGAGACCAGTCCTGGGCGATCAACAGACTGAACAATTTATGCGTCAAAAGAAAGTTCAAAATGGAAACGCCCCAGTCTGTTATCAATGCGCTGCAACCAGGCGATTGGATGGTCTCTGGACCTCCAGGGCGCTTATTTTCATGTCCCCATTCATCCTCGATTAGAAAGTATTTGAGATTTGTCCTGGGGGCGAATTGTGTACCAGTTCAAGCTCTCTGTTTCGGACTGAGTACAGCTCCTATGGTATTCACAGTCCTGATGAGCGTTGCCCGGTGGCTTCATCTTGCGGTCATAAGGATCTCGCTCTTTCTGGACGACTGGCTCATTCGAGCATCGGAGAAAGGTGTGCGGAGGACTTACATTCAACTTTGGAGCTGTGAAGTCCCAAACACTCTTGTGAATTTAGAAGTCACATCTGATCCCCTCTCAGTCCATTCTTTATCTGGGGATTCAGATGGATTCAGTGGTTTTGAGCCTTTCCATCCCAGGAGCGTCAGCAGCACTGCTTCGTAAAAGTTTGGCCTTCCTGGGAAAAACATGCTCGGTGAGGAATGGATGAGGTCTGCTGGGGACCATTTCATCACTAGAAGTTTGTTTCCTGGGAGTTACATCTCGAACCCCTACAGTTCTTCCTTGCGGACAACTGGAAAGTGAGAATCTGGAGGAGTCTCTCAGGATCTCTCTCTCTGTCAGGAGACCATCTTCGGTGGTGGCGTCCCATGAGATTGCTTGAAGGGTCTCTCTCTCTTCAGAACCCCGACTTACGTGTTGTTTTCAGCAGCGTCCATGTGGGATAAGGGGAGTAGCAACACTGGGGAGTAATGAGCACCTGGAAAGGGGAACAGGTGTCCTGGCATCAATCTAAAGAACTGGGAGAAAACAACACCACGGCCCTGGCGTACCTCAAGAAACAGGGAGGTACTCATTCTCGGTCCCTGTTCTTGATTGCCAAAGAGATCCTGCTGTGGGCACATTCTCGTCGGGTGACAATTCTCACTCGTTTCGTAGCAGGGGTCGAGAATGTACGCGCGGACCTTCTCAGTCGGCAGCATCAGCTTCTTCCAACAGAGTGGATACAGGCAGCGGAGTGTGTCAGGGCTTTGGAAAGCTTTGGGGACGTCCTGGTGGACATTTTTACAACTTCAAGGACCACAAGGCTGCCTCTTTACTGCTCTCGTGCTACCGACCGGGGCCTAACGGTAGATGCCTTTCTCTGGGACTGGAAGGGTCTAGACCTGTATGCCTTTCCCCCATTCAAGATTCTGAAGTGCATCCAGGAAGTTTAGCTTCAGAAGGGGCCGAGAATGACGTGTCAGCCCTTTTGGCCTTCCAGCGGAGTGGTTCACAGAGGTGTCTCTCTTGGTGGATTTTCCAAGAGCAGCTTCCTATGAGAACAAGATCTTCTCAAACAACCCCACTTCGAGAGGTGCCACAAAAACCTTCCCGGCTCTAGGTCTGACTGCATTCAGGCTGTCGAGAGTTGCTCAGGCGAGAGGTTTTCTAAACCAGTATGGCTAAGGCGATGCGTAGCGCCAGGAGAGCCTCCTCAGCGCAGTGGCCTGCCAGTCAAAAGTGGGTCATTTTTAGGAGTGGTGCAAACTTAATCAATTTCCTCTACCACAACCTCCTGTCCCAGATAGCAGACTTCCTTTTTATTTGAGAAAGGAGTTAAAGCTGGCAGTCCCTACCATCAGGCTACAGGGTATGCTGTCAGCGGTCTTTAGGCATAGGAGCCTTGACTTATCGGACAATAAAGACCTTCATGATCTTCAAAGGGTCTTTTGAGGCGTCTAAGGTAGCCCCTAAGTTACATAGTGGAAATTTAGATGTCGTTCTAAAATTCCTGATGTCCAAGAGATTTGAACCTTTGCATTCTGCTTCCTTCAAAGACGTAACCAAGAAAGCTATTTTCCTAACTGCTCTGGCGACGGCGAAGAGAGTTAGTGAACTTCAAGCGATCAGCAAGATTATAGGTTTTAGAGGCCCTGATGCTGTCTGCTCTCTGAGCCCTATGTTTCTTGCCAAGAATGAAACCACCGTCCCCTTAGCCCCAGGTCCTTCGAAATTAAGGGCTTGACGGACATCACTGGACAAGAACCGGAGGAAGACCTGTGCCCTGTCAGACTCTGAAATTTTTACTTACAGAGGACCCAGGATTGTAGAGTCCTTCTAACAATCGTTTGTTAACTCGGTTAAGAGGCCTGATATACCTCTCTCGAAATGCCCTGGCGTTCTTTTACGAGAAACACCATCATAGGCAGCCCATTCCAGTGTGTGCTAGGCAGTTTGAGAACTTTGAAGGTCAAGGCTCACGAAATGAGCCATTGCTACCTCAGTGGCTTTCAGAAAAACCAGTCTCTCAATAACATTCTGGGTGCCACTTTTTTGGCCAGAAAGCAATTCTGTCTTAAGCTACTCATTATCTTCTGGAGTAAGGCGTCCTATGAGAATTGCTGTGCGCTGGGGCCTTACGTTTCATGACTCTGATCTTGGGGGCAAGCGACTCATCCTCTCCTTTAGTTTTGTTTTTGTGTGTTTTTAAATATATTAGATGTGTTGTTTTTATGGTCGTTGGGTCTTCACCAGTGGTGGTCATCCAGTCGACAGTTTATGTTATTTATTTCAGCAGCGTAACTGAAGCGGTCAGGTGGTTGTTTAGTTTGTCGCTTGCCCTCATAAGTAGAGTCATATGGTCTAGTCACATTGTGGTCGCCCGTTGACAGATCATCTAGATTTCACCAGCTTTATAGGTCTCTACCTCGCTGGAGTTCTCTAGTAAAGCAGAAGCAGACTTGGGTGACAGTAATCACGAAGTCAGCAATGCTAACAGGTAAGGAACCAAGGCGTCAATCGCCTACATATGTTTGTTTCCTAAATCCTATTCTGTCTCTTCCCACCTCCAATGGTGGGATTCAGCTATATATATCTGTCAGGTAAGTGTCATGAACAAAATGATATTTTTATGATAAAATAAAGTTTGTTCATGCCCCACTACAACAGATATATGCTAATCGCAATTACCCACCTCCTCCCTCAGGAGACAGTAGTTCTAGATTCTAGAAAATCTGAATAGAAAATGGGAATGGTTCCTGATACCCGCCTCCCAGCGGCGGGGAATGGTACTAACCACCTGGCCCAGCTTTACGTGTGCCGTAAGTTTTAATTTCTGTCGGTCCCTTTTGGAAATACAGCTTTATATATATCTGCCAGGTAAGTATGAACAAACTTTATTTTATCATAAAAATATCATATTTACTGTTTATTGTACTTTTAATGGGGTTTGTTTCTTACTGTGTTATACTGTAAAAGGTATTTTTGAGAGTGCATGCTTGGGATATAAAATTGGACTAAGCTACATAGTAACTGTAAATCTTTTCTCTAGGCTTTCAGCTTAAACATTTTTTTCACCCATCATTACTGATGGTACAGTAGTAAGTTGAGGTGAGGTTGTACATATGTCAAGTTCTCAGACATCTTGAAAATCTCTTATTGTCACATTTAAATACATTTGTCAAAAATGTATGGGCAGGTGTTTACATGCATCAACTGCCAGTAGTGTTGTGTGATGATATCAATTCCTTTAATGTATTGCAAGGTGTATCACAAGGTGAGTTTTCAGTAGAGTATGCTGTGAAACCCATTTTTAGTATCTAATTCCAATGAAAGCTAGAAGATCTACAGTATTCATATTTTTTTCAGTGGATTTGGTGTCTTCATTTATTTGTATCTGTATTATTTGAATTTACGCTTTCATATGTGGTGTACGTACCCTCTAATGTATGTAGGCACACTCAGTGATATTTGAATATGTTCTGTTAAGAAGTCTCTATTAACTGCATGTTACAGCAACCTGTCTGGTACTGGATTTTCTCAGATAACAGTACTACTTGTTTTAACAAATTTTTCAAGCAAAGTGTAAATTAATGTTGACAGCAAAAGAATATGGAGTGATGGGAAATAGTACTTTGAAAATCTACAGAATAAATAGAAAGAATAGGAACTAAAGGATGTTGACATGGCAGAGGGATTGATAGAGAAAGTGACATTTGATAGTGGAGCCTTGAGGGAAAAAAGTAGATGCTTCTGGACCCGTGGAATAGCAAATAGTTTGGTGAAACCAGCTGGAGAGTCAGTCACTGATGGGCTGACCAGACTAAATGAAAACATTAGTAAGGAAGAAATGGGACCAGAAGGGTGTAATACAGTACTAAGTATACAAAGGAAAGGGGAATGTATTAGTTTTAAATCTATAGAGGAATAAGAGTGCTGTAACATACCTTAAAAATTTTTGAGAAAGTGCTCTTGATATAGATAGTTGTCAAAGTAGCAACATGAGGAAAAATAACAGAAACGGTTTTTATAAATAGTTAACTACAGGACAAGTACTTTGCAGAAGGGAAGAGGATATATAACATTTGTGAATCTTGAGAAGACTTTTGACGAGAGTATCAAGTGAGGTAATTTAATGAGGGTTTGCAAAAGCAAAGGGTGCCAAAAAGACTCATTGAGCAAGTGACCTATAGTAACATAGATCTGATCTATAGTAACATAAATAAGAAGAATTTAAAATTAAATGTTTATCAAGGCTCACAACTAATTTCCATGCCATTTGTCTTGATGATCGAGTAACCCACAGAGGAGAGTAGAAAAGGAGGCAGTTGTGACCTTTTATATGAAAATGACCTGGTGTTACAGTAGAATCAGAGAAGGAGTCTTAGAAATAATAAAAGATGGAAGAGTAGTATAGATTAAAGAGGACTGAAAATCTGAGGAAGCAAAACCAAGAAAGTGGTAACCAGAGATGCAAAGGAAAAACGGAGTTGGAAAGTAGCTATTTGAATATTGCAAGGGAGGTTTAAGAATGCGTACATTACTGTACTAGGTATCAGATGTAGCAGGATTACAAAATAATAAAAAGGATAATGGATTTAAGAAGCCAAGTATGCACATGGAGCAAATAGTGAAGAAAAGAGAAAGGAGGCACTTTTCAGTATTGTGGTGAAAGGTGAGGCCCAAGAGCAAGTACAACATTTTTGTTACCTTGGTTCATGTGGGATTGTGATGTTAGTATTAAGAGGGCAGAAAGAAAAAGCCTTGCTATAGCCTGGTTAAAATAGAGAGATTGGTATACTACAGGTACCTGAGTTTCCCATTGGTACCCAGTAAGGGGTACCACTTAATGTGTTTTGATTCAAACTCTAGATTGTACTAAAGGTTTTTGTAGCATCCCTTTGTTCCCTAGATATTGCTTTCTGCCTTTTACGCATTGAGATTTGGTGGTATCTTTAACTACGTCATGATAAAAACAGTAATCCCATTAGCCAACAGAACTACATGGTCACTTACAAAAGAAAATGTAGTTTTAAGAGGTATGACAACAAAATGCAAAGATACCAGGCTCTGGAGGTAATAGTATAGAGGATGCAGTTGCAGGTAAATGAGGTGTTCAAAGGCTTGAAAGAAGACATCTGAAAGACTGAGATCGTTTAAATGTGATGAGAAGAGCAGACAATAGTTGATCTGGTAATAAGTAGTTATGAGAGCAGTAAGGAGACCAGTAGGAATGTTCAGAAAATCATGAGGAAAGGAAATAGATGAAGACAATTAACAGATTGGTATTAAGGCAAAAAAATGCATAAGATAGAAGAAAGGAGTAGAGCATTAATGATATTCCTTACCATGTAAAAGGTATGTCATTTCGGCATCATATACAATTGTGAAGTTTATAATGAAAGGGCAATATGAAAAAATGAGGAGCAACACCCCAGGTTAAATGGAAACCAATTACCGGACTCCTACTAAAGAAGAGTATCTCATTTGCAAACAACCAAAAGCTATACACATGCACATAAAAGGCATAACTTGCAGAGGCTTTGGCACTTACCAAAAAAAAAGAAAAGGTAATTTGAAAATTTACAAGGTTTTGAGATTCATGACTGAAGGTCACTGGGAAAAGGAAGAGGCAGAGAAATGTCCTGTAGCCAGAAAATAGACACAGTAGAAATAAGGAAGAGTTGGTTTGGGCACTGGATGTGAAGGGATGAGGAACATCTGTTAATAGAAGTAGTAACTATGGAAGGAGCTCAATGACAACCTGAAGGAAGGCTCAGAAAATCATGGGAAAAAGGCATAGTTGAAGACGTACTAGTACGGTATTCAGGGAAAAATTGCATGAGAAAAAAGGGAGAGAAGTTTTCATGTATAACCCCCGAATGGAAAATTTTAAGAGAAAAACAGTGATGTGATTGTTACTGAAACAAAAAAAAATATTTTTTTGATGACTTGTATTTTTGTCTAACATTTATTTAGAAATTTTGGGTACAGTAATCCCAATCTCAAAGATGGTAATGCACCTTATTTTGGAGAGATCTGCTTCTTTGTAAATACATTTCAATAATTCCCCCTCCCTGTTACTCCACAAATGAGCTTTTTATTTTCATTTAATAAAGTGACACTGTATTATAGTCTGTTTCACTGTTGTTGTTATTGTTAGTATAATACGTAGTATTACTGTATTTACATTTTGGCAGATGATGTCTGGTGTTTGGGCTTCGTCAGGCCTATCAGGGGTACCAACCTTAGATGGCCTGCTGTCCCATTTCACGTCTTCATGCATCCTCCACTCTACTGGGTCTCGTGCTACGCCTTCTAGTGCGATGCTATTGGTTCTCTCTACTTATCATCCTGGCTCATCTCCTGTTCAGCCTACAGTTGCTCCAACAGCTCGCATACAGAGTTCGTCTGCTCCTGTGACGTCACTGCCTAGTTCTACTATGACATCATCTGCGGCTGCGCCTCTGCTTTCTCTCTTGTTCAGACTATGTTTGACACTGTTGACTCAGCCCTTCGAGAGAAATACAGCCGTATTCTTAAGAGGAGGTGGCGTAGATCATCTCCTTCATCTTTGTCGTCTTCTCCATCTTCTTCATCATCCTTATCTTCGTCGTCTGCCCCTCCTGTTCGTTCTCGCATCAGATATTGGAGGATTAAGGACTTTGTTGCAACTCCTCTCCCCAAGAAACAGGAGACCATTTCTTCTTCTTTGCCTTCGGACCAATTCCATGTTTCTCCTGCACACATATGTGTTCCTGTGGGAAATGTGTCTTGTCCGTCAACCTTTCGCCATCAAGAATCTTGTGCTGAGGAGGACTCTACAGTTGTTCCTTCACCTCCAATGCATCCTGTTCAAGTTAGGAGAAAGGATGACAAGGTTTGAATAAAAAAATCACGAGTGGTAGATTCTCTACTTATTCAACCTCCGAGAAGTCCTTTCAGGCCTACGCCTTCTAGACGTCTTCGTTCCAAATCACGATCGCCTAGGAGAAATCGTGATCCCTGGACACAGAGAACGGGAATTGGATCTAAACATTTTAAAGTTGTACATATCAGAAGAAGAACTGTATATCTGACATCCATAGTCTGAGACAGACATAACAGTTGCTTTGTCTAGCAATGTAAAGTTGGTCTTTCAGCTCCCAAATTTTGTGAGATAATTCCTTCATAAAATTTAATGCATTTTACTTTTGGCCTTTATATAGGCTATATGCACCTTGCAGTTTAGGTGTGTGTGTGTGTCTATGCGTGTGTGTCAGTGGCGTAGCTGGCTTTCCATGAGTGGGGGCCTAGGTGGGGCCAAGATATTTTTTGAAGGGGCTAAGAAAATTATACAAAACTAATGTACCAATTCTGTAATTAGTAAAATATAATATTCTCAAATGTATATATCCATGTGAATGAAGGAAAATAATAGTATTAGTAATTAGTAAACTTGTATTTGAAATTATAGAGCTCAATTTTCAATTAATTTTTAACTGTTACTAAATGTAAATGCATCAAATACTGTAATGTAAATTTCCTCACAACCTTATATTCAACACTAGCCTAATTTCTATGATCTAGTTTTAATTTTCAACAATAGTTTCTCGTTGGACGAGTCGGTAGAGCTCTCGGCTAGCACTCTGCTAGGCCCAAGTTTAAGTCTCTGGCCGGCCAATGAAGAATTAGAGGAATTTATTTCTGGTGATAGAAATTCATTTCTCAGTATAATGTGGTTCGGATTCCACAATAAGCTGTAGGTCCTGTTGCTAGGTAACAAATTGGTTCTTAGCCACGTAAAATAAGTCTAATCCTTCGGGCCAGCCCTAGAAGAGCTGTTAATCAGCTCAGTGGTCTGGTTAAACTAAGGTATACTTAACTTTTTAATTTTCAACTATAGTATATCCTTGTCATGTAAATATGTCAAAATAGTGCATATCATCAATTACACAAAGGACTTATGACCCTCCAAAATCTCTTCAAAATTTCAAGCTATCCCATTCCCTCTTCTTCATCTCCTCTTCCTGGAAGTTAACTCTAAGCAGCAGTAGCAAGTTGCATTGCACTTATATACGAAGTGATTGAAACTATAGTTACAGTTTTGAATAAGTTGATGACATTAAGTGGATTGAAAATATCATGAACAAACATGTCTTTTGTGTTAAAAACCTATAACCATAATTCTGCTTTTGACCACCAAAGGATTAAAGTTTAGCTACAAAGGGAATTTTAACTGGGGGCCGCCAGTGCCCCCCGCCCGCCATAGCGATGCCACTGGTGTGTGTGTACATGTCAAAGATTATGCCCAAGAACTTTGCTGTTTGACTTATGGGTACATAATGATGTCCAATCTTTAAATCAGCTCATTTTTTCCCACTTTACTGTTGCATAGAACACAACTGCTATGGTCCTTTTCTATGGAGAATAGGAAACTTACCGCTGAGGCCTTAACAGTTTCCTCACTGGTAGGTGTAGCTGAGTTTTGAAAGTTTGTTCCTCAGTGTTGGATATGAGAATAGATTTATTGTCACTTTTTATTTGATGCTGGAGTTTTGTTTCTCTCTTTGTACTTCACAATAATTTCATATTCTCTTTCAGTGTGTCTTTTTCCTATGATAAGTGTGGTGAAAAGTCCTATTTTTGTTATGAGTGCAAGTTGTTGGTAGATTTTTTTTTTTTTGGTAGTTGTGAGGCTTTGTCAGGTGACATTTTGTAAGATGTTTCCAAATGTATATTTTCAGTTGTTTCATGGTTCATATATTCCCAAAGGTGTAGAGTATTAAGGACTAAATGTACATATGGTCAGAGGTATAATATCATTATTCTTAGAATCATAATGTTTGCACTGTTGCACTATAATTCTCTATGCTGCTACTCATCGTCTTTGTTAGTTGTCATTACACAAATTTCTTGGAAGGGTCATTGAAACCATTGACTTTCAACTCTAGTTTGGCTTTTCCTATGGTCACACCTGTTTTGTTGTGTGATCCAAGATCAGTATATCTATAGGGTGAGCATTATCTGGAACTAGATTGATGGTTTTGACCATTTTGGTATACAGGATTCCAAATAGTCGCTTAAATTGCAAAAATGTGCATTTTTAATCATTACATTTTTTGCAGTATGCGCCCATGTTAGCATTGTAGGGGGTTTTGTTATGTATGGTCTGATTTTTCTGCCTTTACTTTTAAGGGGCCAAGTTTTATCCATGGAACTTTGTTTTATTTACTTTTAGTGATGTCTATTTTTTTCATTTCTTGGTAATATTACTGTCCCGTGCATGCTTTTCATTGTGTCTGCTAACTTTAGTAGATATTATCCATATTATTTATTTTATTGTCTTATAGTTGTCAGGCTGGTTTTTGGTTGTAGTTTCGGTAAGTCGTTAACTTTCTTTAATTTGTCTAAATGACATATCAGAGTAAGAATGGATCAAGGTGGATGAGGTTTAAAATATTTCTTTTTTTTTTATTTCCTTTCATTTGATTCTAAAGTTGCAAATATTGATGCATCATTTGGGACTTAAGGAAATTTTAGTCTGTTTATGTATTGGGCATCAACAGTTGAATTAAGAGTACTACTCATAGGACATAAGCTAATTAATGCATGTGACATCCTCTTACCTATCAGGGTTTGACATAATTCTTATGCCGTATTCAATCAAGTCACCTATTCTTATTTTTGCCAGCGAGGAGGCATGCCATCCATTGTCAACCTCCTTCATCCAATCCAAATTCAACTACATGCTTATGCTGTAATAAAAGGCCTTCCTCCACTGAAGAGAAAAATAGAGTTGGGGAAGGTGGAGGGGGGTTAGAAAGTGAAAAGCCTAACTATTTAGGCTAGTACTGTACTGAATAGGTATTCAAGTCTGAGTAATGATATTCAGACTCAGATAGTTGTGCTTTGATGCTTCCATCCAAAACAAGGGTTTAGAGTTTGGGGAGGTTTCTATGATAACCAAAACCAAGGTTGGCCTTCCTCCAATATATTGTGATGTATACCACTAATAAAGAACTTTTTATTGAATTGCTTATCACATGGGTTTCATGAGCTGTGAATTTACAGTTCTTTGTTTTTTTTTCCCGTCATAAAATCTGGAGCGGCTGCTTTTGTACCCCTGTAACAACTCAATACCAGCACCAGCTTCTGTTTATTCTCAATCACTTCGGTTTTCCGAAATTGGCAGTACGTGTTCATGGAGCAAATTCACTCCCCCAGAAAGCTTTCTACCTTTAGATACCAGTTGGGTACACAAAAATAAGTGTTTCCAATATCAAGACATTTATTGCTCCTACAGAAATACAAACCATCACTTTTTATGCAGTGGTATCCCTGAACGTGAGCAGGAGATGGTTGTTTAACTTGCTAACAAGGTAATTAACTGGTGGTTGAGGGTGACTACAAGAAATACCCTTCACTTGCATGCTGTCACCAAACACTTTTCCTTTGGCCATCACCTAGTGAGATGGGCTTTGCTCTTTGCTAGGCTGCCCAAATTTTAGTGTTTCATTATTTGCTGTATTTTTTTTTTATTATAGAGTAAAAACAAGTACAGGCAGTCCCCAGGTATTGGCGGGCTCGGTTATCGGTGATCCGGTTTTTTGATGCTTGTCTAATGATGAAAATTGGAGATTTTCGGCGCTGATATGCGCTGATTTCCACTTCTTGGTGCCAATAATTGCATATTGGTGCTGATACATACCTAACAGAGGTGCTGATAACCGAAAATTGATTTCCAGGGGCACAACACCCCCACCCCCCGAAAATAGCTAAAATCTGCGAATACTTGACACCCCTCTAAAAATGCTTATAACTGCCTATTTTGATAGTTCAGACACCAAAAAAACCCACAAAAAACACTTATACCCAAGTATTTTAATAGTTTTATCACAAAAAATGCATTTAGTCATGAAAATATGAAATTACAGTAATCAGTGAATGTTTCTCAATGAAAATACTGTGAATAGGCAAATTTTCCACAAATGATGTGTATACAGTCATACCCCGAACTTACGCGAGGTTAGGTTCCAGAACCCCTCGCGCAAGGTGAATTTTCAGCATAAGTTTGGCATGGTCTTTAAATGCTAATAGATGCTTATTTCTAAAGTTTAAACACTAAATATGGCCCTAATCATGCTCCCAAATTATTAAGCTAACTTTTAAATGAAATTAAAGTTACTGTAATTTCATTTAAAAGTTAGCTTAATACATTACCCTTAAAAAAAGAAATAAACGGTTGACATAAAAATAGAGTTGGAAGTGAATTTCTGTCTGTCTCCCTTCCAACCAATCTATTTTTAGAAGTCTTCTCAACCTCTTTTTAATAACTTCTTTATTCTGCATCTCTTTCTCTTTGTTCTGAAATGCAAAATGTTCTGAAATGCTTTTTCATGAACAAAGAGTGTTTTTTATTTTAACTAATCCAACTCTTAGTTATTATGTCTGAGTTTTAGAACGTATTTGACACACTAATGCATTTACACTTCCTAGACGGTATAGGTAAAATTAGATCAATTTAAACCATCTACTGTACAGATAAAGACGTACAGAGAAATAATAAGTTGTAAAAATGTGTGAATGCTACCTATGAACGAGAGAGAGAGAGAGAAATATAAGGGTTGTCCTTACTTAAGAGAGTGAAATTATTTCTCAATAATTAGAGACAGAATAACACAAGAGAGAGAGAGAGAGATTGTCCTTACTTGAAATATCGAGTTAAATTATTTATAAATTATTATGGAGACAGAGAGAATAACATGAGAGAGAGAAATTATTCTTACGTTAGATATCAAAAGATGGTAATTCAGTTAAACTAACTTTTAAATGAATTTAAAGTTACTTTAATTTCATTCAAAAGTTAGCTTAATACATTACCCTTAAAAAAAGAAATAAATGGTTGACGTAAAAATATAGGAGGATGTGAAGATTGTGTCCTATTTCTCTCCCTCCCCATTCCACCAATCTATGTTTAGAAGTCTTCTCAATCTCATTTTTAAAAACTTCTTTATTCTGTCTCTTTCTCTTTGTTCTGAAATGCTATGCCTCTATGTTTTAGAACGGTGCATTTACAGTTTGTAAACAGTACAAGTAAAATTAGATCAATTTAAAAATACCTACTGTACAGTTAAAGAAATACAGAGAAACAGTAATACATAGGTTGTGCTAACTACGAGAGAGAGAGAGAGAGAGAGAGAGAGAGAGAGAGAGAGAGAGAGAGAGAGAGAGAAATTACCTAAGAAACCTTTGATCCGCTAATCAGCAACACTCCCCCTTCTTGTCATGTTAAATCGACATGTCTGACAGCTTTGCCTTCTAGCTTCTTACAAAAGATGAGGGAAAGATATTTGTTTGTTTAAAATACGTATCACTTATGAATTATGTAATTACAGTTATGTTATTATTATTATTATTATTTCTGGATCGGGGTCCCGTGTCACCCGGTGAAATAGTCCATTCAGCACTTATTTCTAGGTAATTCCGTTGCTAGATACCAGAGAAAGCTAAATGAAATGCTGGAGTTACTACCCCCAGAGTGAGCTCCACTAGATGGAGTCGTGTATGGAAAAGGGTGAACTACAAAAACACGGAACTTATCTATAAATTCCCAATGTCAAAGTCCCAGAGAGGTGCCGATACAAGCCCATACACTACTCGCGGACTGTATACAGAGCAACATAACCGCATTCCATTTTATACGTTTTTCGTTCACATGTAATTTAGATTTGATCCTTATTTTTGTGCTCTATTTCCGGATTTTTATGGCATCATGAGTTCTTCTTCAATTACTTGAGTACCAGTGTTTTGTTGTTTTTAGGTGATTGAGGCTTCTTATTTTCCTTTAGTTTTAATAGTCAAAGGGATTTATAACGCCCGTCTCGGTGATCTCCCTCTCCGTCGTCCTATGACCTCTCTTGGTCTTGGGTGGCATGTTTGTTTTGTGTTTTTATTTGTATCCTTTTTATTTGGGATGTTTTACCATTAATGATCCCTAACTTTAGTGGGTTTGATTAATTTTGTTTGTTCTGTACCCATTTACTACGAAGTGCTGTTTAAGCGTTTGGAAGCTCTGGCTACCCCTCGGGCCCATTAAGCTTTTATCATGGCTTCATTCACGAGTGATTTTTATTACAGTGATGTTTGGCGTTTAGGCCTACGAGCTACCCGCTCCAGGCCCATTCGCCTTTTATGCGGCACGTGCGGGAGTGATGTTTAGCGTTTGAGCTACGAGCTACCCCCTCGGGCCCATTTGCTTTTTATCGTGGCTTCATTGAGGCGTCGGCGTTTAGGCTCTGAGCTTCCCCCTCGAGGCAGTAACCAGTATCATGACTCATATGCTTTATTTTGTCACTCATATCTTTATAGCCTTTGGGGATCTTATTTTCATTGGTATATTCACGGTTTTTACTTTGTTTTATAATTTTGTTTATTTTGTGAATTTTGTGATTTCCCTTCCTGGTCAAGTGCTGTCTTGCTGTTTGCAGGCTACGTGGTTCCCCTCGGGCCTATTAAACTACTATTTGGCTTTATTTTGCCTTGTTTAGACTCACTTCTCGAAGTGTAGGAACATGATTTTCATTGTTACATTTAATTTTTGACCTTGTGCTTGGATGCTTTTGAATTTTGTTAATTTTGGGATACTTTCATTTAACTGCTGGAGAGTCGGTCATGTCCCTTCACGTCCATGTTATTGTTGGTTTGCTATCCTCCTACATGTACCTTATAGACAATTTTTGTTTTTATTATGATTTTTTTTTTTGAGTTATTGGTTGCTACTTTACCTCTCTAGGCTTCCTTCCATCGCCTCAGTTAGGTTAGCCTGGGGTTGGCTCAACACTTTTCCCGCCCGGGGAAAAAAAATTCGTTAGGAGGGCGATCTCGATCTGTACGTGTGAGTTTCATGTCGGTGATCTCGTTCTGTACATGTGTGTTTTATGTCTGGTGCTTCCCTTTGTTTGGTTTGACAGGATATATTGCCTCACGTCCACCCTCTCCCTGTTTGACTTTTCACTTAGGCTAATGTTCCTAATAAGTTAGCTGGAATAGCGAGGGTTTACCTCGTAGCCTATCCTAGTTCAATCCTTCTTTAGGTTGCTTACCAATGGTGACCGGGGAGTGTCTCCACTCCTGTTCATACTTCTTTTGTATAAACTATATATGTTATTTTTGTGGTTTAGGGTCCCCTTCTCTCCCTTTTATCTTGCTCTCTCCCCTTGGTTTTGTTTTCAAAGTTTGTTAACTTTCCAAGGCTTGAAACAATTATCATATTACATGTTGTAGCCTACATCCCTCCCTCTGCATTGATTGATTGTCCTTGATTGTGTCTGAGTTGGCACTCCTGGACCTGGAGGGTGACCAGGAGTGCTCTCCCACTCCTGTTCACACTCACTTTTATCTTTCATTGCTCTCCTGGCCGTAGAGGTTTTGCCCTTCCTCTCTCTTTTCTCTCGCTCTTGTCGTGCAACACAGCTTACATGCTAAGGATCTATGAGAATCTCTGGGCCTTGGGGAGTCTTCTCCACCCCTGAGCCGCTGCTTTGGGTTACACCAACCTCTGGCCTATCCTTCCCCCTTCCTTTTACGTCGACTATTTCCCTTCGTGGTGCTTCCTACATGTTCGCACCTCACTGTTGGGATCTCATACGAGGCCAGTTAGCGTTCTCCACCTAACTGTCTTCTGCTTTATTTACTTTCGGCGTTCACCTGCTTTTTGCTACTACCACATTACGATGCGTTATCTTGTTAGGCGCTCTCACTTTGCTTACTGCTACGGCCGGTTTAGTGTTTAAGCGGTCGGCGTTTATTCCCCCCACGCTATCCCACTTCGTTCAGGATATCCTCTCGGGAGTTTTCCTCTCTTGGCTCGGAGTGCGCCCACTTCCGAACAGTTCATAACCTTCCCACATTTTGTTCAAACATGATCGCTTCGGAATGTTCCGTTGACTCTGTTTTTATGTCTATGAGTTTTGTCCTGGTCTGACTAGGCTATGGCTGCTACGGTACTCTGCTCCGGCGTCCGTTCCAGCATGCCCTTTTCTCATCGTTTTCGGCTGGTTTGTCAAGTGCTGGAGATGCTCCACTATCCTGCAACAAACCAGCGATCCACCCGAGATCTATAGCTCCCCATTCAGGTGCGATCTGTTTGGATTTATGATTTGTACGGAAGGTTATGAAGTACGTATACTCTCCTCGACAGGCTTCTTGATGAACCGTGGGTTTTATATATACCTGTCGGTTTCGTCTCCGCCAAACTCCGCCTCATGTGACTTATTCTTGACTCAGGAAGGTTGTAAATGCGCTATGCTCTCTCCGAGCAGGCTGCCTGATGAATCCGTGGTTTATTTATTTACACCAGTCGGTTTTATCACCGTAGCGCGCCTCTTTGGCTTGTATTAGTCGTTGGCACCGGCAGATGCGCGTTGTGCGCTATGCTCTCCCGAGCAGGCTACCTGATGAATCCGTGGGTTTCATATATACCTGTCAGTTTTACCTCCGTCAAGAAGCTCCGCCTCATGTGGCTTATTAATGGTAAACTCTTTCGAACTCAAGTCTCGAGTGGGATTCTCGTTAATTGTTAGGTTTCATATAAACCTATAGTTCTCCGCCTCTTGTGGCTTATTAATATGATTAATCTTTCGGTGTTTGGGCTCTCTCGGCGAGATTCACCGGTGGATCGGTAGGTTTCATACTCCTTCTCGATTTCTCTGCCAAACTCCGTTTCGGTGAGATTCACCATTAAATTGGTAGGTTTCATATACACCTATGGTTTTCCTTCACCAAACTCCGTCTTATATAACTTATTGATAGTTGTTCCTCCGGTGTCTGGGGTTCTAATTTTTCCCCCTCCTGGAGACCGGCCGCAAGTCTCGTAACTCTTCGCTTCAAGTTAATTGTTTACGGAGAGTTTTCTGAAAGCGTTACGGCCTTCTGTCTAGTTCGGACCTGTGAACATCGTCCGGGCGATAAGTAGGTCTGCGAGAATAATTGAGACAAACCTTTTCATGCTTCGGAATTGGTGAGCAAACTTTTCCTTTGAGATTCGTTACCTTCTCATCCCTTTTCGACAGTTCCTGGTCACCACACGTCCCTAAAATTGAAGTCAGTAAAAAAAAAAAAAAAAAAAAAAAAAAAAGACCTTTTTTAAACCAAGAAGACCGCTCCGGGGCCCCCTCAAGGGCGTCTCGGATCTCACAATCCGGTGCCATCCTACAGTTGGCACAATCTTCTGGAAAGGACCACGGCCCAAGCAAAGCTAGGCGGTTACCCCCTCCTTCCTTTGTTGAAAACTCTTTTACGGGTCTCCTTATAAGGAGCTGCGTTATGAGGAGTCGTGTCAACCTATTAGAAAACTAACTATCGTCATGGTCCGCCTTCCCTTTCCCAGGAGCTTAAATCCCAAAGAGGGTCAATCTCAAGACTCATTGTCAATGGATCAACTGTTAAGTCCTGCTCCGTTCCCGAATTCTGTCGTTCGGACATCTCCACCTCTTTTCCCCTCAGTCTGGGAATCTTGGTGCCTTCCTTTATGCTTCCCAGCAGGCACCCTCCCCTGTCGGGAGTGTGGGCACGGAGGTTGGTGGAAGGGCATTTCTTGCCTTCCAGTCTGGTATCCTCTTATCCGGGTTTTACCAGACTGTCAGAGCAGGCATGGCATCTGTCTGGCAGGATCCATAAAGTGGAAGCCCTCAGCTGGGGCTGGACACATCGTCTCCCTGAGGACTCTACTTGGTGCGAGCGGAATTCCAAGTTCGCCAGCTGTGGGGTCTTACCGTGCTCTCTTTGAGCCCTGTTTTACTTACCCCTTGTTGCTCCGAATGTAGCCCTCTTATCAACAGGCTTGTTTTGAAAATGTATCGCTGAGGCATTTCCGGGAGACAGATATCACAGATACATTCACAGTGAATCTTCTAACATGGACTGCCCTTCCTAATTTAGTGTGTACAGCTCCCTAAGCTTCGGAGTCAATTTTGGAGCTGAAGCAAGGTGTAAGTCAGGCTTGCCCGTTCCGCCTTGAGCTGAAAAAATCTTATGAACAGTTTCACCTGGAGAATTATTCTTTTCCCAGGTGGGCGTTATTTACAGCCCATCTGGGGCCTGTGTGCAGGCCTCCGTTCTCATGGGTGTCTACCCTCTGAGCAAATGGTCTGATCTTGCGGGACCTGTCCAAGTCAAGCAAGAGAAGTTCATGCTCCAAGTTCAAACCCCCCTGCTCAGGCAGTGGTGCAGGCTCTTCAGGTCTCTGCCCTAGACGGCCGTGAGCTCTCATACGACTCCACCTCGATGTATGCGGGTTGCTATTAACTTATCAGCCCCTTATAACGCCCCGTGTCTCTGCCTCCCCACGTGCCCGCGGAGTTTTCTTTGCTTCATCACGAAAACCCTAAGGAAAGAATTTTCACTAGACATTTGGCCAGAGGCTCTGACCCTCGGGGTTATCATAGGAGCAGGATGCATCCTGCTCCTCTCCGAGGGGTGGGGCATTAGAAGCTGCGGGGAGGCAATCAAAGCCTCCCTCCTGTAGTATTTCTCATATGGGTGGGAGGCTGTACCATTCGGGGCCACTGGAACTTCCAGTTCCTGGAGGCCCAGAAATATAGTTATCAAGGGCCCGGTGGAGCTGGTTGTTGTTCCCCCGCCAATCAGGTTCAATCAGCCTCCGGCCAGGGTCTGGGGGTCTTTGTGAATGGCTTGTCAGGCTTTTTCAGTCTGCCAAGGAAGTTCCCTTCCACTGGAAAATTTTTCCGGGCGTGTCCCGTTTGTTTTCCTTATTCATGCGGCAAGTCTCGGTTGCTTACAGTCTTGTGGGTTCGGATCCTACTGCGCCTGTGGAGCCGTAACCTCTATCATTTTTCTTTCCGACACTTCCTTTCACATCTTGGTTGCAAGAAAGGTCCTATCCCTTCTTGGGATTCAGACTTTCGAGAACAGGCGTACCCTTCAGGTTCATGCCCTCCTCAATGCGGCTCCAGAATCTTTGCCAGTTTGAACAATACCGTAGTTCAACAGCTCCGGTAGTAGAAGGCTATGCTAGCTGCATATCTAGTTGCCTGGCTCATTTGGGCACCCAGCGTCGGGAATTGCCTGAGGGCGCCGGTCATTATAATCGGTTTTCTAGAGTCTTTGGGCTTCTAAGTAACCAGGAAGGAATCCCACCTGATTCAGGAGGGTAGCCTTCCGTAGTTGTGAATCCAGTGGAAGCGGAAAGAGATAGCAAGGGGCATCCTATCATTTCATCATCTCAAGCATACCTCCCGAAATTGCCCAAAGAAAAGTCCTGGGTTTTCTCCAGTTTGCTTCAGTGAGCGGTTCTCCTTCTGAAGTCAAAGCTGAGTTTATGACCGGTATGTGGTAGGTCAGGGCGTCTCCTTGATTCCTCCTGCTTGAGACAAGTGGCCTCCCGGCCTTGCACAACTGTCAAATTAACTTACCCGGTCAGTTCCTCTCCAGCTTTCCCCTCCGGCCTCAGTATTCCACACCGTCACCTCTCTGGGCGGGTGAGGTGGATATTTTTTGGCCCAATGAAGTACATGGTACTTAGTCGGTCACGTTCCGGCAGTTCCATATCAACGCTTTGGAGGGCGGTGACAGTCTTCCTGTCCTTGGAAACTTCTTCCCCCAAGGTTTCCTTTTAGGCTGGTTCTGAACAAAGCAGCAATAGTGCGCTCTGCGTAAACAGAAGTGGTTTTGGACTCAGAATTGCTTCGTTTCGGGTTATGGTTCATTCTTCTCCATAACCAGCAGGCGCAAGGTGCCTCTGTCTACCACCCTTCCTCGTGGGGTCCAAAGGTCACTGCTTTTTCCCTATCCAGGGCCTCCCCCCTGGTGTCAGAATAGTCCTTAGACGGAGCGTCATTCAGGTAGTCTTGTGACCTTTTCCTGGGCCTGGAAGTAGGTCTGTTTGCAACCCAATTCAGCCACAAACTATCAAGCTGTCCCGTCTGGTATAAACTCAGCCTGCGTCAGCCCCCTCAAACTCTGATGTCCTGGCTTTGTGGTCTTTGTGAATCTTACAGTTTAGGAGGAAACTGATATTGGTCCTGTTATTACTGTTTTCCTGAAATCAGTTAAGGGATCCTACTCTACTGCAGTATGGTTCTGCAGTTAAGTAACCAACACTCTTCATGTAGTTTCGGCTTTACAGTACTGATGCGGCACTTGTGGCCTCGAGAGAAAATGTTTTGTTGGAACCAGACTCACAGGCCCATAACTTTCATCAGGTCTGTGTTCGTCTAAGAGCAATTACTCCGTCCACATTAGGTTTCCTGGTCTTTGAGTAATGTCGGAGTTAAGCCGGTAGCTCAACAATCATCTTGTTCTTACCTTTCCTTGTTGAAGTCCCAAGAATTACAATCAGCTTAACTTCTAGTGTTAGTTTTCCTGTACTGTCTGCCCTGTCTGGCGGAACCAATCAGTTTGGTTTCCCTCATCAGAGCCAGTGTTATAATTCCTCACCTAACTTTCTATCTACAATTGAAGGTCCTCATTTTCAGTGGTCACCTTGGAAAGTACTCACTTTTACAAGGTCTGTTTCTGTGTCAGTTTTCTCCTTGCAGGCTTTTTAGACAGGACCTACTTAATTTTGTCAGGTCCTCCTTTAAAAGGGAGCACTGTCATTGGGTCTGCTATTAGGCAGGAAGTATTTTCTTAATACAAGCTATTCAGGTGCTATTCTAAGCTCATGATCTTAGAGCGGTGACCACTTACATTATTTCATTACATGAACTTAAGAGGACCTTACTTATGTTCAGGGTAGAATTCTCCCTAGTTTTCAACGTTTTCCTATTTAAGTCTTTAATAGCATAAAGAATGATGTTTATTTCTCTGTTACTATTTCACCGGGTGACACGGGTTGATCCAGAAAAGGATTTTTGACAAAGGAAAAATCTATTTCTGGAGAGGGCCGATATCTGTGTATTTTCTGTTTTTCATTCTCCCTCCTTGATAAACTTCATTCTAGTGAAGAATTGGGTGCTAACATGGAATGCGGCTAGTGTTGCCTTGTATACAGTCCGCGAGTAGTGCATGGGCTTAATATCGGCACCTCGTTGGGACTTTTGACATTGGGAATCTCTATAGGATGAGTTCCGTGTTTTTGTAGTTCACCCTTTTTCCATACGACTCCATCTAATGGAGCTCGCTCTGGGGTAATAACTCCAGCATTTCATTTAGCTTTCTCTGGTATCTAACAGCGGAATTACCTAGAAATAAGTGCTGATGGACTATTCACTGGTGACACGGACCCCTCTCCAGAAATAGATTTTCCTTTGTCAAAATCCTTTTATTATTATTAAAAAATATTTGAAAATCAGTACTTATTATTCGGTAAAAAATTTATTTATCATACAAAACAAATAAACATACATGTACCATACAAATTCTCTCATCTCGGTAAAAGAGATAGAGAGAAATTATTACTTTTATTATTTAATGTTATTTAATTTACAAGTAAAAGCTTGAAAACTTATTACATAAAAAAATTAAACAAAACACTTTTGCAGGATTTCTCAGTATTTGCAAATGTTCGCGTGTCTGTGAAAAACTTGTGTATGACAATTAGTTAGGTTCCAGTGGAAAGTTCGCGTGCCTGTGAATTCTTGCAACTCATATAGCACGTTTGGAGTATTACTGTATACGTTCCACAAAAAAATTGCGAATACGTGAATCCGCAAATCTAGGAATCGCAAATAGGCGGAGGTCCACTGTACGTCATCTTCACGTCATCGTTCCCAATCATGTTCCCCTAGAGATACGTGTTCAGCGTTCTTGCTCATGCAGATGGGACCGTGACTCATGCTCTTGTTCACATGGCCATGATTAAGCACCTTGTAACACGAGTTACTCACACATTCATGATCGTGACTCACGCTCCCATTCGCAGGGCCGTGACCGAACTACACGTAACCCCAGTCCTGCACAGCATACTGAGAAACCACATCCTTCATCTCCTTATGAGCAGCGTTCTCATTCATACGTCCGTGACCAATCGTTGCATTACAGGAGTTATTCACAGACTTGTAATCTGTCACGACAGTCACCATTTCATCGTGATTTTTGTTCCCATTCCCAAGGGTATGACTGAGACCAAGACAAGGTTCCAACTACAGTGAACCCCCGCCTATTTGCAATTCTGGATTTGCCGCTTCACACATTTGTGGATTTCTCTGTGGAACATACATACACATTATTCGCAGAAAATTTGCCTATTTACAGTACCGTATTTTTCATAGAGAAATACTGTATTTACAAATTACTGTATTTTCCTATAATTTTCGTGACTAAATACACATTTTGTGATAGAACTATTGAAATATTCAGGTGCAGTATAAGCATTTTTAGAGTTTTTTTTTTGGTGTTTTGAACTATCAAAATAGGCAGTTACAGGCAGTCCCCGGTTAATGGTGGACTCGGTTAACAGTGATCCGGTTTTATGGCGCTTGTCTAGCGACGAAAATCAGCAATTTTCGGCGCTGAAAATCGCCGATTTCCGCTTATCAGCGCCGATACATACCTAAAAGAGGCGCTGATAAGCGAAAATTGGCGCTTTTCGGCGCCGATAACCCCCCGAAAATTGCCGGTTTTCGGTTAACGGCGATTTTCAGTTATCATCACACCCTCAGAAATGGAACCCCGCCGATAACTGGGGACTGCCTGTATAAGCGTTTTTAAAGGGGTTTTACGTGTTTGTGGATTTGAGCTATTTGCAGGGGGTAATGGTACACATCCCCTGTGAATACCGGGGTTCAACTGAAGTTCTAGAGACTTAAAGGCTCCCAAGAAAGTTTTAATCCCTGAAAGAGCCTATGTTCCAGTAATAAATCAGGACGTCATATCTGTACCTGTACCTGACTTAACCGATAGACCAGATTGTGACTCTCAAGGACAGGAAGTAGAGGATGCAGACCATCAAGAGTTCTTATCTTCCTATGCTGAAGTGCTCAAATTAATTGATGTATGTAACGGCTTGACTGAAGAGGCTGCAGCAACCAATTCGGATTTATCTTTGGGTATCGAAGCTTTGCTAGGCCGTAAGAAAGAAGCGAAAACATCCCTGGTGTTGCCATGCTTCAAACTTGCAGGATAACTCCTTACGTTCTAGTAGATCCTTCAAGTTACTACCTCCACCTCCTCCCCGACATAAACATTTTTATGCTACTATAATGGATATTTTGCAACAAAGACAAGTCAACCCAGACCTAGTTTGGTTAGGCACAGGAATATCCATAGACCAAGTTAAGGCAGAGGGCACTTCTTTTACATTTCAGGAATCGGTAACCTCTTCATTAGCCTTGTAGGCTGTTTCATGGTAAGGCCTTCGGTCAACGGCAGTGGCAAAGATCATCTCCACTGCTATGGCCGAATCTGAAGATAGCGCAGCCTTTATTAGATTATTAAAGCCTGGTGGGAAAACTATCTCATACTTGTCCCATCTAACGGCTAATATGTGGGCCAACTAGTTGCTTAAAAGAAGAGATTCTGCCCTCTCTAAGTTCTCAAAGTTTGGCAGTACAGATTCAGTGTTAGCCCTAAGAAATGGGGATATTTTAATTTCTACGTCTGTGTTTCCAAAAGACCAGTTAGCCTCCGAATTCAATAGACATAGAGCTGATAATAATGACAGACTAGTACATCAAGCTTACTCAAAATTGTCCATCCCTTCTTGTGCTAGCACATCCAAATCAAGGCCTCAAATGTCTACCTATGTCCCAACAAAGAAGACTAAAGATACAGCAGTTCAGTGTAGGGCTCGTCAGCCATCTCCTTTATCTAAGAAAACTCCTCAGCAGTGACCCTTTCAGCCCCACTCTTCCAGGCCTGGGAGAGGAGGCAGAGGCAGGGCCAGGCCTGGAGGAAGACAAAAGGAAGGGTGCCCCTTCCCACTCGCTGCCATCGGGGGCGGGTACCTGGCGAGCCATTGGGCAACTTGGCAGCAGTTTGGGGCGGAGACCTGGGTAGTAGATGTTCTTTGGATGGGATATCTACTCCCCTTCAAGTTTCCTCCCCAACTCTCCGAGTGTCCACATCACCAATCGACTTACTCTCTAGGTTTGGCAAAGCATCTAGCTCTTCAAGGTGAAGTGAAGAAGATAGCCATGGAAACTGTGAAGGACATACCTCCAGAATTCTACAGCCATGTGTGAAGTCTGCATCTCTAGGATTTTACAGACATGTCTTTCTGGTTCCCAAGGATACGGGCAATTGGAGACCAGTAATAGGCTTATCGACCATTACCCTCTTCATCAGAAAGACACAGTTCAAAATAGAAACTCCTCACACAGTTCTTCAAACCATCAGGGAGAATGATTTCATCCTCACAATAGATCTGAAGGACATCAGTCTTCTCGGAAGTATCTTCGCTTCAGTCTGGGAGAGATAGTCTACCATTTCAAGATTCTTTGCTTTAGTCTTTCAACTGCCCAACATGTCTTCACCAGAGTCTTCACCTTAATTTCAACATGGGCACATTCTCAAGGAATATGGATCTTAAGATACCTTGATGACTTGCTGGTGCTACTAGATTCTCGGGTAAAGTTGATCCAACAGAGGGACAGTCTTCTTCAATTTTGTCATGGCTTAGGCATCATGATAAATTTGGAAAATTAAAACCTCACTCCAAGTCAGAGACTTCTTTACGTGGGTATGATGATAGACACGGAAGCAGCAAGAGTATTCCCTCTAGAACAACAAACAGAGAAGCTCAGGAACTTTGCCCATCTGTTCCTCTCCAAACAGAAGCAACCTACTTGTCAGTGGCAGGTCATTCTGGGTTTCCTATCATCCTTAGAGAAGCTAGTCCCTCACAGTCAAATACAGATTCGATCCCTCCAATGGAGACTAAAGAGGTTTTCATCCCTTGCAAAGGATCCTCCCTTGTTCCAAGTTCCGTTACTAGGAGAAGTGAGGAAAGACTTAGCGTGGTGGCTGGACGACAGGAACCTGACCTTAGGAGTCCCCCGTCACTCTCCACCTCCAGAGATTCTAGTGTTCTCAGACACCTCGCACGAGGGCTGGGGAGCACGCTTGGAAGATCTTCTAACATCCGAAGTGTGGGATCACCAAGACAAACAGCTCCATAGTGTCAGACAGCACTACAGTGGTAGTTTATGTCAACAAACAGCGGGTAGTGTCTCGGCACCTTCACGACTTGACAGTACAAATGCACCAGTGGGTGGTCTCTCAATCGGTAGTTCTCTCTGCCAGATACATCCCAGGCAAGATGAACGTGGTGGCGGACAAGCTGAGTTGCCAGGGTCAAGTGCTGGGAACAGAGTGGTCACTGCATCAAGAAGTGGCAGAAAGGCATTTTCATCTGTGGGAAAGGCCATCAATAGACCTTTTTGCAATGAGACAACAAAAAACTAGAGGTATTGTGCTCTGTCGTTCCAGATCCCTGGGCTGTGGTGGAGGATGTCCTTCAGCGTCCTTGGGACAATCTGGACGTCTACGCCTTTCCCCCATTTTGTCTCGTCCTTCAAATCATCAATAAAGTAATGATTTCCCAAAACCACAGGATGACCCTTGTAGCTCACATGTGGCCTCACACAGAATGGTACCCTGATTTTCTAGCCATACTGACAGAAGCACGGAGAGAGGTTCCTCCTTGGCTCAACCTTTTGTGTCAACCACCCATCGAGAGATTTCACCAGTCAGTAGGGTTCCTATCTCTTCACGGTTGGAGGCTATCCAGTATCTCCTGCAGGCTAGAGGGTTTTCTCGCAGAGCAGTGATGGAAATGTCAGGCTACCTCAGGAGGTCCTCTATAGCAGTGTACTGTACCAGGGAAAGTGGTTGGAACTACTATTCAACAAGTAGTAGACTTCCTCCTTTTCTTCTTTTGGGAGAAACTTCTTTCAGTATCAGCAGTCAAGGGATACTGGGCTGCCCTAGGTTTGGTTCTATGTCTGAAAGACGTGAATCTTTCTTCTTCATGGGAGATTTATCTGCTTCTCAAGAGTTTCAAACAGTCCTGTTCCCTGAGAGATCTTAAACCTCCAAATTGGGACCTAACACTGGTATTTAGCAGTCTCACACATAGTTCATACAAACCCTTAAGATTTTCTTCAGACAGAAATTTAACTCTCAAAACGGTTTTCCTTTTAGCCTTAGCATCTTCCAAGAGAGTAAGTAAACTACATGGACTGTCTTTTGACATTAAACATGCAAAGAGTTATGGTTCAGTAGCCTTTGAATTTGTCCCGGAATTCATGGCCAAGACTCAAAATCCCTCTGTTCACGATGACAGATTCAAGTCTTTCTCCATCCCTTCACTTACAGATTTTGTTGGTAATGACCCCAATGAGTTACTTTTATGTCCTGTTAGGGCATTGTATAACTACCTAAAAAGGACTCAACACCTCAGACTGGGTTGTCGAAGACTATTTGTTAGTACAAGCCGGATCAAGAAGGAATTGTCCAAGAATGCCGTCTCATTTTTGCTTCGAAAAGTAATTAAACAAGACTATTCTACTTCTTCAAATCCAGAGGCCAATTCAGTGAGTGTAAGAACACATGATGTCAGGGGTCTATGGCCCTTCCATCGTGTTCAAAAAGAGCCTGTCGGTTCATAGGATCTTAAAGGCTGGGACAATGGCTACGCCAAACCACCTTCACATCCTTTTATCTGTGGGATGTTGCCCACAGGTCTTTGGACACTTTTTCCTTGGGTCCGGTGGTGGCTGCTCAACAAGTTGTGTAGCTCATCCAGTGCCCCTAGTGGGGCAGTTTGTATCTTACCTGAGATGTTGGTTTTAAAAGTGAGAGTGAATTGTTTGACTGGTCTTGTTCCTCTCTTTCTTTTTTCTCCTCTACTAACAGGCAGTGGAGAAATTAATCATCATGTACTGGAACTGGTCAGAAACAGATGAGTGTAGAGCTCCTTTTCATTAGTTTTACTTGATTGTTCATACACCATGCAAAATATTTTGGAAGTAAGTCCCCTCCTCTCTCTTACAAGGGGAAATGATGACAAACAAGGCTGGTGGCTAACGTAGTTTTGTCGTCTCTGACTAAGTCAAAGTTCTTTATTTCACTACAAGACACAATGTAACAGGAGTTCCACATTGTCTCTTAACCTAGATGTCTGGCTGGCAAGTAACCTTTTACTTTACAGTTCAGAGGCATATGACTCCTTCCTATGTACCCCTTTGGCCAGGAAGTGAGCCCAGGTGAGCTGAACCTCCAGTTGGTTCTGATGCTTTCTCTATCCTCCCTCCAAGAGTAAGTCTTCCTTATGTTAAGACCAAAGGTTTGTTCTGTATATGAACAAATGACAAATTTTAAATCATTTTGTATTTTTCATAACTAACAAACCTGCAGTCTCAACATATACTTCCCACTTTAAGCCAGCCCCTCATATTTTACCTGGTTCAGAGAAAACTGATGCGATGCTTCCGAGATGGGGGTATGGGAGATCGGCTCCTCCTCCTTCTCACAGCCATCTTGGCCATCTCCCGATGCCACCAATTCCTTGTAACTTTTTTTTAACCGGACTCCAGGTGGCACTAGAGAATTTTTCCCATATGTTAAGACTGCAGGTTTATTAGTTATGAAAAATACAAATTGATTTAAAATTTGTCATTTTAGCCACAACATTTATTACCCATCTTGCTGAGCCAGTCTTCTTGCATTCAAGGAAAGCAAAAACCTAGCCAGGAAGGAAAGAAGTGCAAGTCCTTCCACCTCTTTCTGGTCAAGCTCATCCTCCTCCTCCTCTTTACTCTTCTCCCACAAGAGGAAGAATGGGAATTTCAAGATGGCCTCTCACAAGAAGTCCTTTAAGGCTTTGTGTGGTCACTCTTCCCAATCTGTGGGAGGCAGTGACTCTAGGACACCTATGGGTGACCAATTGGCTGCAGGCTAGGCTGACAGGGATCTCACTGAGCATGTTCAGTTTCCTGTCCTGGCCCACTCTGTCTTGGACATAAGGACCATTTATGGCCCTTCTAGCCATGTTTTGTCAGAAAATCACCTGGTTGAGCCAGCATTAATCTCTTGCTCAGCTCAGGCCCACAGATCAGGACCACTCAGCCAGTGGGTTCACTTACAACAGGTCTCCTCTGGGTACCAGCCAGTACTGGGATGACCTGGTCACTCATGACCATGCTACTCCCATTCAGATTGTGGTTGGCCACCTGCCCTGGGATTGTGTGCCCATTCACTTGTACCAATTACTAGTTTGGTCATTACCAATCACATGGAGTTGTATTGATTGGCTGACTGTAGTTCAGAATTTTGTTCTCAGTATGGTTCTTCCTTGAATTGTGTTTTGCCAGGTTCCTGTGGTACCAATTGGACAACATGGTCCCAGGAGTGGGTACAGGAGCAAATTTGTCATCCATACATGGTAGAGCCATCATTCTCCTGTGCTTGGTGTATGCATATGCTCTTTGGACATTGTGTATATATGCAAAGGTTTGTGCAGTAACCTGCTCAAACAGTTCATGGCTTGTCTAGTACCTTGTGCAAGCACCCTGAGCCTTTCCATATATTTTCATAGACAGGAGGACTGCTTAACCTACTCTCCCATTGTATGGTAAGTTCATTGGCTCTTCACCCATGCTTCTCTGGGCATGCACAGTTGGGTCAGTGCTGTCTTGTTGTTCATGGTGTATACAGCCCATGGACTTTGTACATATAGATTGGGTGTGTGTGTGTAACAGGTCCCCTTTTACATTACTTAAGAGTGCCAGGATGATGTGTGTATGTAATCATATTGCATCCAGGTCTGATAGTGGCCCCCTACAGACCTGGAGTTGTTTTTACTTGATAGCATTATACCCACCCACTCTCCTTGAGCAGCTATACTTAACCTACACTTCTCCCAAAGCTTGCATAGGTGAGTTACACTACCCTCTCATTTGGTATATGTGCAGTGCTTTACTGTATGCATACAAACAGGATGTTTGCACATTGGTTCTTAGTGGTGCAACATTCATTAGAGATGTTTTAGTTGATATACTAGTAAGTCTTTGCTTGTGTACATGATCATTTTTGCAGCATTAAGTTTGGTTTCAACTGATCATACAGATTTCAAGAGGTTACAAATTAGACTAAAAAATTGTTAATGTGTGAAAGTGTATGGGTTTGTAGACCGTGAGCTTGAGTGGTTATGTCTGACAATTTTTTTAGGGGAGTTATTAGCACCATGTAATCCTCCTTTTAGAATCCTTCATCTGTGTTGGTATAGACATCATTTGACTCTTTGTGAGACTAATACCATGGGAAATGCCTTAGCAGCATCAATCACAAGTCCATCAACAATATTAATGATAAGCCTAACATAGAACAGTTCTCTTGCTAAGGGGTAAGCAAGTAGAGAAAAAAAAAGAGTCCAAAAAGACCTGTCAGAAGTAGTCCCAAAAGATTTCGAATGACAACCTTCCTAGGGTAGGAAGCAGTGGTGTTAGGCCATCCATGGGTGACCCAAACACTGTAAGTAGGGGCTGGCTTGGTTCTTACTGAGTTCTTGGTACCCCTTCCCAGCACTCTCTCAGGGATAAGGGTTTTGGCCTTAGCTCTTCTACCTGTGATCTGCCTGAAACACCTGGGTAATCCAGTATTACTAACCTTTTGTACTATGTGTTCACTGTCCCTGGACAGTACACACTTAGCCAGGGAGTTCACACACAACAGGGTCTCTGCTTGGTACTTACTGGTACCAAGATAATTTTGCCTGTGTTCATGCTACTCTCTGCCTGGCTTGTAGTTTTCCACCAACCCCAGGGTTATGTTGGTATGCCAGTATATGTACCCATACACCTATACCTTCTACTAGTTCAGGTGTCACTGAACATAGGGAGTCAAACAAATTGGTTGATTATGGCCCAGAATTCCCTTCCAGATATAGGTCTTCCTTGGTTTGGGTGCATTAATTGGTACTGGCTATACAGACTGTGCTAAGCTCCCATGAGTGGGCATTGTAGAAAGTGATCAAGAATCTTGGAAGTACCACCACTTTGGAGAGGGACTGTCTACCAGTCCACTGTTTTCAGTTTGGACCCATTCAGCTGGTGTGTGTGCTACATTATCTAGTCAAGTGGTTTTTTCTGGAGTCCACAGAGGCATAGTTACTTTGGAACAGCAATTACCTTCTCACTTTTTGTCATCACCTGGGGATTGTGATAAACTGGGGTTAGATCTCATTCTTATGCAGAAGACAGAGCACTTGGTCACTTTTTCCTGTCAACTACCTTGGTTTTGACAGGACTCCTCAGCCACTAGTATTTGAGAAAGTGCACCCTGCACGATTGACACCTTCTGTGTCTGCTCCAGTGTTAACTGAAGTGACACTGATCAGCTCCAAGTGATCCCCCAGCTCACAGTGAGCAGGGAGATCAGAGAGGATGTCACATGGTTGTTCTACTACAGAAACCTCCTTGTGCGCCTCATGAAATGTGTGCTCGCAGTTACATTGGAAGGGGATCAAAGCAAACACTTTAGGGGCTTGTTTGTCTCAGGTATGTGGGCCAAGGTTGGCCTTCATCAGCACATCTGTGGGAGGGCAAGCAGTGCTGCAGCTCTGCAGTTCCAACTGCTTGATGAATCATTTCATAAAATTGGTAAGCGATAACATGTCTGCAGTGACTTGCTTGCATCAATGAGCAGACGGAAATGTAGTTTCTCTTCACCTATCAGTTGGTGAAATGTGTGCAAGAGTGGACGGCTTGCCATGCTGTTAGACTGTTAGCCAGATACATTCTGTGATGGAGAAATGGTTTGGGTAACCCACCTCAGCTACCAGAGGCATGTAGTATAGACTAAAAGTCTTGATGTCTTCACGAGGTAATGGTGGTTCAGGCTTTCAGAATCACTGATGGTCATCCTGTTTGCCAAACAACTAGCAGGGAGCTCTTGGTGTTCTATCTTTATTTGCTCTTTACTTTGTCAGCTTTGGAGGATGCCTTTCAGCATCCCTGGGACATTCTGAACTCAAGGACCTTTTCCCCACTCTCTCTGTCCCACCAAGTGGTCAACCACACATTCATCACCCTATGGCTCAGACACCCTAGTAACCTTTTGTTGATCCCATGCTGAGGAATTTTCCCAGTCTGCTGTTTCTTGGCAATCTCCCAGAGAGACTCCCTGCTGTCTACTCCCTTCCAGGGAAAGTGGATCATCTGTGTGAATGCAGAGGACTTTCTCTCAAATCGAAGCTTCTGTTCAGCATATCATGAATCTTCTCGTATACCTTTGTTGAACCTGGCTTCCTGGGTTTTCAGATTTCCTGACACCTTTCCTCTGGCACCTGTGGATGGCTGCTGAGCAGATGAAAGTTGGGTACTTTCATCTATTTAGCAGCCACCACAAGTCCTAGAGGAAAGGTGTCAGGAAACCTGCCGGTGAAGTCTCTTGGGTAGGATGAGAGGTAAAGGTGGTCCGTTGATGCAAGCACCTGCCCTCATCACCCGTATATCGAAAATTTACTCTGAAAAACCAGGAAAGGATCCATGTCCTTGACTTAAGAGTTTTTGCGAGAGTTGTGCAAATGACTACTGTTGGAAATGTCATAAGCTTGTCTGCTATATTACAAAGCCAGAAAAAAGGGAGTTATTTCTAAACACCTACTTCATGTGTTTGTTGGTACTAGGAAGAAGTTCCAACTCCTTTTGGACAAAAAAGCATCTCACTTAAGGCACTTGGAGAGCATAAGGCTGAAGTCCAATGGTAGTGACTTCTTACTCCAATGGTAGTTTCATACTCCCTCTAAGCTACTGTAGCTTAGCCAAAATACAAGCTGGACCAGGCATAGATGTGGGTGTCAACTCAGTCAAGCAACCTCTTAAGAGCTTTGGAGACATAAAATGTGACTCCTTCACTCATCCTTTTAATGGAGGGCAGGGGGAGGGGGATAGCGATATTCTGAATCTGAGATATAGCTTCCATTGACTTGTGCAACCCCTACAGGGGTAGCATGTGATTCTCCAGTCTTTTTCCTACTTGAGCAATGCCCCTCTTGGGATCTGTGCACTACTGCTCTTTCATTCCTATACAAGATTGAGTAGGAGGTTGCAAAAGTCATTGCTCCCCTTGCTTTGCTTCTGCAACCAGGATCATGACATTTCTGTGTAGGTTTATCAACATCCACCCTGTTGACAGATATGACCTCCCATGTAAGGACTAAGTCTCCTACATAAAAGTTGATGGTTTGTGTTTCTATAGGAACAAATAAAAGATTTTTAAAATTATTTTGCATTTTTCCCAGGTATGCAGACCAGTCTTTTATAAAACTGCCCACATCAACCAAACCCTTGTGTTCCGAATGCCAAAGGGAAAATTGGTAGGTGACTGCAGCAAGTGAGCCAGATTTTTTGATGAATATATTTGAAAAAGTACTGTAAGTACGGAACAGTCGAGACAGCCCGTAACCCAGGGACTACCTATTGTCTTTGCATGAAATGAAGCACTTATAATACTTGGAGAGATCGGTGGAATGCTATAGGTCACAATAAAATGAGAGATCTCTAGCGAGACTACCCCTTGGAAATATGTCAACATGCCTCAGAGATGGGAGAGAGCTTAATGTCGTTTGAGAATTGGACACAACCATCTGATGGCTCCAAGTCTGATGCTGGCATTAGATTTGGAGTTCAGTACTCTGTTTTTAACAAGAGAGGTGCCCTTTTTAGAGCTGCATCAAATTTTACTGAGTTGTATGGCATTCTAGCTATGCTGGGAAAAATTGCTGTATAGTATTAGGTAACAGTAGTTTTACCGTATTCTGTGATGCTGAGTGTGTCTTGCAATCTTTTAATTATTTTAACTCTATTAATCCACATATTTTAAAGATTTTACAGTGGCTATTTATTCATAAATTCCAGAGAATTTTCATTAATTTTTGTTGGGTGCCAGCAAATGTCAGTATTGCTGGAAATGAGAGAGCAGTTGAGCTAGGAAAGGTAGCACCTGCTGAACTGATCTTTGGGTATTGCCTTCTCCCCATCAGAATTATTGTCTTTGTATAAAATGAAGCACTTATAATTCTTGGAGAGATCAATGGAATTCTATAGGTCACAATAAAATGAGATATTTCTAGTGAGACTACCCCCTTGGAAATATGCCAGCATGCTGCAGAGATGGGAGAGAGCTTTTATGTTGTTTGAGAACTGGACACAGCCACCTAACATACAGTTTCTTGATGGGTGATGTCCAACCTTATTGTGATAATTGTTTGGTCCCCTTGACTGTGAAGCATTTGCTGGTCGAATGCCCTAGTTTTGGAGATCAAAGAAATCAATACACCTCTGAGGTTTGCGGTGAGGATGGTAAGTTCACCCTTGCACTGGTCCCTAGAGGGGAAGTGGAATAAGGTGCCAGTGGCATCTTTAAATTTATGGAGGAAGCTGGTCTTCTTTATAAACTTTAGTCTTTGGTTTTGTATTTTTAATTTTACTTTATTTTTAAGTATGTGATTTTATTGATTCTGGATGTTTTTTTATTCACTACAAAATTTTTGTTGCGGGGCTAGACATCTTGTTTTTTTTTCATGTTTTTAGCTACATACTTTTTCATGATTATTGATAATAATTTTGTTTTCAGCGCCGGTGACTGCAGTTATGACACCAGATAAATTTTAATCAATTGGTCAATCTCCACCCCTGCTATAGAAACCAGTCTCCCTGGAGAGTTGGTTGAACCTCAGGAACAGCCCCCTACTCGACTCTCCACTTCCCACTGGAGTTGGTATGACAGGTGATTGACACAAAGAGAGAGGACTCAGGGGTACCCTCTTCTCACAGGCGTCATCCCTGAAACCTGCTCCAGTCTCCCGAGGGTCAGCAGACAGACCCCCCTCTCCAGAGCAGAACACCCCTGCTGACCCACTCTCCAGAGCACAACACCTTCTCTAGGCATCCCACCCCACAACCAAGGTTTTGGCAACAAGGACAGACCAGATCACATAGATCACAAGGCAAGGGTGCACACAACTCCAATCAGTCATTTCATGCTGTCCAGCTCTCCCATGGATGACATATGAACAGGGCAGGGAAGAGGGGAGGCTTGAGGTGAAATGACTTTACCCTTCTATGGGTGGCCACAAGTGGGAGAGGTGCCTGGGGACTAAGGGACTGGTATGGCAGCAGTATGGGACAGAGGAATAGACAATCCTAGTCCTCCAACAGAGCTACCAGCTTCCCTTCAGGCCAACAAAGCCTCCTCTGTCCCAGACACTGATTGCATTTCCCTCCTACAATAACGACTCCCCCAAGGGGACGGCCCTACAGCAGGAGATAAAGGCCATGATCTGAGGGGAACAGGGAGACAGTGGAGGACACCTCACCGGGATTCTATAGCTGCCTCTTCATGTCCCAGTTGGTTCTGGCATCAATCAGGGAGAACGACTACATGGAGTTGATAGATCTACAGGATGCATACCTGCACATCCATATCCACAAGGCCTCTAAAAAGTAATCTACCAGTTCAGGGCCCTCTGTTTGTGACTGGTAACAGCCTCCCAATTTTTCACTAGAGTCTTCCAAATGGTGTCGCTATGGGCGCATCGAGAGAGATCAGACTGTGATGTTGCCTGGAGAAACAGCTAATCCTGGCATCATCAGCCATCAAGGTGGAGCAGGACAGGGAAGAGACCCTGCACTGTGCAGGAACTTGGGGTGACAGTAAATCTCCCCAAGCAGACTATCAAGTACCTGGGAATGTGGATCGACAGTGGCAGTGAGGGCATACCTGTCAAATGAGAGGATTACCAACCTCCAGAGGATCTCTGACTCATTCCTTGCGACATCCCAGCAAAGCAGTGGCAGGTCCTTCTTGGACACCTGGTCTCCCAAGAGAAACTAGTCCCCAAGAGAAGGGTGCACATCAGATCCCTTTAATGGTAGCTAAAGTTATCCTGGTGGAAACCAGACAAGCCTGACACACATGACCGAGTCACTGGAAAAGATCAAAGAGGACTGGCCCCCTCTGTGGGTGCAGGCGGAGTGGTACGCAAACCTACTCCACCTCCTGATGGACCTCCCAAGAGAACTGCCTCACATCCCCAACCTCCTGGTTCAAGAACATAATTGGAGGTACCATCAGGCAGTAAGCTCCCTTCACCTTAACGGGTGGAGGCTATCAAGCAACTTCTGCAAAAGAAGGGATTTTCTGAGGTCACTGCAGATGCCATCTCAAGACACCCTCAGGCCTTTGTCTATCCAAGTGTACCAGGGAAACTGGACAATCTCCAGTTGGTGTTGCAAGTTGGGTTACAATGCACTCAAGACGACTGTGAAAGAGGGAGCGGATTTCTTAGTGTTCTTGCCCTCATAGCCCACATCTTCAGGCGGACAGGGATAATAGACTTCTCCAACACCTTGGAGGTGTGTGCCATTGTTAAGTGCTTCAAGAAGTGCCCACCACAAGTGCTAAGGCCCCCTGAGTAGGATGTAACCAGAGTCCTCTCCTGTCCGAAACTCGCCCCGTACGAACCCGAGAAAAGTATTGGATAGAGACCTGACATTGAAGACTGTCCTCCTTCTCCTCTCCCTTGCCTTGGTCAAGTGAATAGGAGAGCTACATGCCCTCTCACATGTCTCACACTCAGTTGGTCCTCCATCTTCCTGGAATTCATCCCTCCCCAACTTTGTAGCCAAGACCCAGAACCCAGCAATCCTGGACATGAAGTGCGAACATTCTCAATCCTGACATTGAAGGACTTTGTTGAGGACAACAAGGATGAGATGGTTCTATGGCTAGTCAGAGCCTGGAGCCAGTACTTGAAATGTATGGCCCACCACAGGCATGTCTGAAGGAGTGGGGAAGATAAAGGCCCACAACATCAGGGGAATAGACCCATCAGTCATTCAAAAAGAACCACTACATCCTGCAGGTCCTAAAGGTGGGTGTTTAGAAGAGACAGTCAACTCTCATGTCCTACTTAAGGAACTTGCCCCACAAGACATTAGACACATTCACTGTGGGTTTGATAGTGGCAGCTCAGAAGGTGGTGTAAGGGCATCAAGCCCCAGAAGGGAACTCTACCTGGGAAGAGACCAGAAGCATCTTAGGCTATCTGGTGTGGTGGGTACATGGACGGGTTCATCCCATGTTTATTTAGTGCCCCGAGTTCTGTAGAAGGCACTGGGAGGTGCACACGGGCACGCCCACCTGCGTCGTTGGGTAGATCGACCTCCCACTGATTGGTAAGGCTCCATTTATGAAAGAGTAGGTTCATATTTTTGTCAGAACAAATACCAAATTTTAAAAAAGAAATTAGTATTTTTCGTAGGAATATGAACCTACGCTTTCACAGGGAAGTTTACCCTTCTCTGCCGCCCCTCATGGTTCTGATCTCTCCCAATCATGGAGGTGAGCAGGACTGCCAGCAGGCTGATTGTAAAATGGAGTAAGGCCGGCTCAAATCACAAGACTCATAGGCCTACTCAATAGGATTTTGTTTTTCCAGTTAAGTTGGTGACAACCGAAGCATGCCTTGCACGAGAAACTTTGTTTAGAATATTGAGACAGAAGGCTTGCCAAATTACTTACCTGAAATGAATAGTTGGTGTATTACCTGTTAAGAAACTTACTGGGCCAAAACAGTCCAAAGTTTTCTTTCAGTCTGTAATTGATTTTGAATGGAACTATTTTTGATATCCTTTTAACTAAAAAGTTTTTCAAATAGCAAGAGTAGGTAATTAATGAGTTAATTGGAGGTGATATAGAGTAGCTGAATAATCGGAGGTGATCTAGAGTAGCTGAATAATCATTATTAAAACAGTTTAAAGAGACTACAGTTAACTTCCATAGTACAGTATATAGTAGTGAAGGCTGCATCATTTACTGTTATGAAAAAATTTGTACAACATTATTCACATCTTGGTAATGGTAGTCTTTCATAATGTTATGCATATTTTATGGTAATGTAAGAGGATTATATTAAAGGCATTTATCATTGGTCTAAATATATAATATTTGCAATGATTCTATGTAATACAAAAATTTCATTTTCAACATATAATGGCTGAAGAGCATATTTTACAGCTATTTTCGAGTATGTTCCGTTGAAATTTTCACCTTTGCAGTCTTTCCCTTTATTATCAGAAATACCAGAATATGTGTAATGTATAGTTTCCAGTTAAATTTTAATAAGGTTACAAACCATAAGTGATTAAATGCTTGGAGAAATCATTTAAATATACACTCTAAAGAATTAGGTAATTTTAATTATACAAGCACAGTAATATATATTTTAGTGGAATGTTCAAGATATTTAGTAAATATTATTCAGTAACTGCAATATATAATTAACTCTATCAGTTATCAATTTTAAGATTAGTTTAAATATCTCCAAATTTCTAATTTGTAGTTTAGTTAAAGCAAAATGGAAAAAATTACTTGAACCAATGCACAGCTTGTCACTAACACCTGGTTGCACTTTTCATACCGTAACTAGAGAATACAGTACTAATCAGTACAATTTTCATTTAGATAAATCTGCCATTTTTATTTCATGAGTATTATTTTATGCACTTTATATTCACCTAATATTTTACCTATCTTTGGTAGAAGTATCATAATGCAATGTAAAGAATTTTTGGCAGAATTGTGTATAATGCTCGGAGAAGTGTACACAAGCTTAAAGTGACAGAGAAACTAAAAATGTCCATTTCAGGCATTAGTAAGCTTTGCTAATACTCTACTGTATTACAGCTTTCAGTAAAGCACTATATATATATATTGTATTAATACCAGGTGTATAGGAGCAATTGAAGTTCTAGTTTTTAAGCAGTTCTAAATTGGTAAGGCATTCTCATAAAGTTTCATTCAATACTTTGCCACTTTAAAATGCTGACATACATTCTCCGTAACATCTGTTTTATATATCACTGCTCAGAGTTTATACTTTGTTTTCATAAGAGAGAATAAAGTGCATAATTTTATTCTTATAAGTCAATGCACTATATTTGTACACTTTTTTTTTTCCAAGCTATCCATTGTAGATGATATTTCTCAAAGACACCAGCTACGGTTAACTGGTACATAATAGTTCAAGAAAAAAAGAAAAAAGAAAAAAAGCAGATCTTACACATATGCAGTTTTTATTTTCATTATTATTTAAACTTTATATAAATATTTAAGTAAGCCAATTGTCACTTTAGTAAATATACATATGAATGAAAATGATTGACTTCTTAGGTTGAAAAACTTCGGGGATGAGTTTATAAATTGCACCAGTATATTCTGGCAATCCTACAATAGTATAAAGGGAAAATCTGTTACAGTGAAAACTACTAGTTCCCTATTATTTCCACAATTCAAAAGTTAATTTACATTTATACAGAAATAATACAATTTTAACTTAGAAAGGGTTATGGATTATTTAAGGGTATTGGTGCGTGCTACCTACCGGACAACAACCACAAATACAACATGAGCACTTGGGCCATTAATTCCCCTCTAATTTTATAGTGTATCAATTGGAATACTCAGAAGCAGCACACTTAAAATGATCATGGTAATTTTCCGGTCAATCAAGAACCACTTTAAAACTATATGAACAATTAAAAAAAGTATATAATTTCTTTGCAACACCATCACATTAGAAAATGAAAATCATATCTACATCCTAGTTGCTAAAATATCAATGCTTATCATTTTGGCAGGTTTAGCAAAAGTTAAATGCACAGATTAATATAATTAAAAGGTATAAAATATATATCCAAAATTATAGGGAAGGAAGACTACTGTAACCATAAATTGTATATAGTGTTCAAGCAAGCTTCTTCATTAAAGAGGTCTGAAGGAACAGTTCCCTTAACAAAACTGATAGCAAAACATCAGCACCAAACATCTGAGGTACTGGTAAGAAATAATACAAGAATGAATGCAAAAAAAATTAAATTAAATCCCAGTTTTATTTTTATTACACAAATATTAAAGATTTAATGGTTTACAATACACTTCATTTAAATGTAAAGATTATTCCCCTTTTATTTGTCCAGTAATAAGTTTATCATTTTGTTTAGGTGCTTTACTTAATAGCTATTTGGCTGTTTCAACTTTTTTAAAGTACCCATATAATGACTGTAAACAGCCTTTTGTGCATGATTTTACTAAATCATAGTCATGGGTGACTTCTACAATACAATATAGCACTTAAATATAAAATCCTTAGTGTAAAGAATCAAATACGCAAAGAAAGAATAGTAAAAAATTAGACTATATGTATTATAATAAAAATATAAATCAAACTTCCTTTACATCAAAGTGAAAAAATTAAATATTTTGTAACATGAGTGAAACTTGTGCCCTGCCAACTTCTGAGTGAACTTGTTACAAATAAATTTATAGCAAAATTATGCTGAAATAAAATTGTAAATCAGCCACTATAAAAAAAATAAATGACCAAAGTAACTAATGTGGCAGTGTCTCGCATATCGTATGTCTTGCACTTTCATGATTTTTGTCTGGTAAACACTGGATTCATGAAAGTGGAAGACAGAATGACATGGTGATACTACTGCTATATAACACCTGGTCATGTTATATTTACAGCTCAAAAGATCCAGAACTGGGAATAGACCTCAAGTAAATTTGATTACAACAGTATTTTTAGAATCTTAGACGTTTCCCAGTTTTTATATTTAGTATACATTAAGTTACTTAATATTTTGTCAGAAAATAGGCTCTCAATTCAGTGGACAAGTTAAAATAGTACATCTAAGTTTCAACAACAAGTGCACATAGCACTAAACTAACCCACATAGGAAATGCTTATATTTCAAAAACCTCACAAAAGTTATTCTCATGACAGTATTACATAGCATCATAAAAAAGATTATTGAGAGATAGCGCAATCTGATATATAAAAATAATCTACTTGAGTACTAGTACTGCAACGTCATATAAGTGAAGTGTCCAAGACCGTTACTGCATTAATACAAACATGACAGGATAATGTTGACACAACCAGATTATGAAATTAATTCTAAAAAAAGACCAATTTGTACTTTATTTTTTAAAGAAAACAAAGGTTATGCATAGGATGATAAAAATAAAAAATTTCCTTATGACTGTAGGGTTATGAAATATATTCATTATTTACACACAGTAAATTGGCTCTGTATTTGTACAAAATCATTAACAAAACTTTCATGTACTGACAACTCTTCAGGTGACAGATAAGGCTCAAACCAGTTCTTTAGAAAAACTCAATTAGCTTTGATAATTATAGTTTTCAATACTGAATACCCACATTTACTGAAACAAATTCAATACTGAATACCCCATATTAACTAAAATCCATAACCATAAACAACAATAAGAAACATGAATTATTTTTCAAAATTACATTTCAAGTGCATACATTTATTGTTCAAGAAACGTGATGCTGTTATAAATAGTGCCAAAATAATGCTACTGAAATTTACTGTACTCAAACATTGACATACTTAGGCAAATCTGCCTTGCAATTGGCACAGGATCATGTTAAGAAAATCTATGTTAATAATATGAACTGGAATGTTCCTTTCATCACAAGAGGAGACATCCTTGTTTCTCCTGACCATCCCATCTTTCACATATTGTATATAAATAATAATGCAAAATATAAACTTTACTGAATTCACTACAGGTTATTTGCATAAAGTTCTACTAACAATTTAACATGTAAAAATTGAGATTGTAGGTACTGTACCACACTATCTACATCAAAGCAGTCATACCATACAAACTAGCAATTGCATAGCTACAAAACATTATATTTTATTAAAAATCATTTGATCAAAATGATCAGCTTTATCATATGATTCCCATTTCTTAATAAACATAAACTGCTTAATGTGCTAAATGATTTGATTATCACCAATCATCACACGTCTTTGATTATTACAGATATAACATGTACACATTTACATGCATTGATTGGTTGGCTGGTTGGGTTACTTCTTTCTACACAGAACCATAGAAAATACTGATAAATCTTTAGACAACAAGATTATACATGTTATCATATATTGCACTTCAGATGTATAAATCGTTAACATTAGTCCTACAACAGCTAGCAAACTTAAAACAGAAATACCATAATAAACAACAAATAAAGCACATGAATTTAAAAAAGGCAGTTTTTTTGCACACTGTGACTCTATGCCTCACACCCTCTAATTAAGAGTCACAGTGGCTGCTGCTAAATTTACATTTATAATAGACTGAGCTTTATTTTGATACAACCCTAAGAGACAACTTAACTTTTGTGCACACTTCTTGCCCACTGATCTTCAACCCCAAATTATGTGCTGCAGATTTTGCAAAGGTAATTTATTGCAGAAAGCCTCCTCTATTGCATGCTTTTCTATTTTACCCTCAAAAGCATAATGGAGAGACTTGAAATGTGACTGTCTGAATTAGCTACTGTACTGCCATATATTGCGAATATTTCCATGAACAATGCAGATAACTCTGAATCATTCATAAGTAATGCCATTAACTAATTTTGATAGTAAAGGGAGTCAACTTAAAATTAGATATAGTCAACTAAAATAGTGCAAAACCTTTAAGACTGTAACACTGCAATAGCAGCAATGTACAGTACTGTACTTTACTGTATTTTGAAAATAAATTGGGGAGGGAGTTGTACATTGTCACGACAACACAACCTCTGAAGAAACTCAATTGCAATGGTTAAAATTGTACTTCACTGAAAGGATGGAACAGCTAAAGTTTTTATACCTTACAGTGGAAATATTAAAAGAGAGAAAGGGACACAGAGAGAAGAGATGAGAGATTTTGGTTCATGACATTTGAAATTCAGTCTAGTGAATAATTCTCAAGTTGGTCTTTTGGATGGATGAAATTTGCATGCAATACACAAATTTGACATAAAGTGGTATGCAATACAAACATCATCATGTAATTTGCTATTATCACGGTTACAAATACTAAAATGCCATCCTTAAAAAGGACATACCTCATTAAATGACATTTATAAATGGCTAGTCTTACCTTCTTAACAGTATCCATTATAACATGAACCAAGATTGTCAAGCTAGATCTTAACAGAGAATGGTGGCTGTATGTGGACGTTAGTACTAACTTTGAGCTTATTTGAGCTTATTACTTTACCTGCCATGATAATATATTATTCAGCAGTATCAAGACAAGGGTTGTATCTTGGGAGGATTTATGTAAAATGAACTCATAAGCTGGGATACAATTTTGATTCCTATTCATGGTAATCTAAAAATAATATTTTGATCAAAATATTTTTTTATTTGCATTAATGTACACAATCCACTATATAAAAAAATGGTCCATCTCTGATGACTGCCTCTTCAGACCCGTTAGGGTAAACTGAATTTCATCACAGCCTTGATGATTGGAGGTTTGGTAATCCTGCAGTCAGTGCTGAATAACTTATTTAGAAAAGTTAACATTTAATACAGAAGTCATCCCTATTTACTGTCAATCTTCTTTTGTCTATTGATGGTAGAAAAAAATAATTTCTTATTAAATAAAACACTAAATATTTTAGATATACAAAAAAATAGACAGTGATTAGCTAATTTTAGATCCAATTGCTCATAAAATATATTATATATGTTATATATATATATACTGCATGTATAAAAAAAATTACCACTTTGAAATGTCACTGCACTATTATTGCACTAGTTAAAAAAAATGCTTAATTCACCTTTATGGGTGTACTTTCATAAGTATATGAAAATTGAAAATCCCTCCCTTAAAATAATTTTTAAGAACACAGTCTTTATACTTTCCTGAAAGTGAAAGGCAAAGATAAACCATTGTCAGCAACTATTTTCCTAGCAATTGAGGACAAGATTTTCCACTTCTTGTTTATGAAAACAAAAAAATTTCATTCACTCTAAAATACATGATAGGAAAAGCCTTTCCTTCATATCTATGGGCGGGATGACAGTGAATGAGGTGAAAGCTTGGCACTGGAGGCTGGCAAAAGGACAGGGATGGGGCGGAAGCGCTGAGCCCGAGCACTGATATTGCTATGTCCCCTCACTACCCCACACACTAAGGTCCCCTGCCACAATAGAGAAAAACATGGCACACATTATTTATCTTGTCTAACGTATTTAAGCAATGTTCTTAATGAGAAGAAACCTTATACATTACACAAATATTGAAATCTGGAATAAAATATAATGAAAAATAATTCACATGGTGGCTAATTCCTAACAAATTTCACATTTCATAATAACTCCACATGGTCCTAAATGGTTTTGATTTTATTATTATTATTATTATTATTGAACTGTTAAAACAGACCACTTAGTTGGATTTTAACTTCTAGGACTGACCCAAAGTAAGATTCTCGACTACCAGTTGAGAGGGCCGGGGTTCAAATCCCGCCACTCAATGATGGCTCAGATTGCGCCACTGCAAAAATCCAGCAGCCCGTCAACCTAATGGTCCGAAAAAACCCCGAGAGGTTCAGTAGGAGAATAAGTACTAGCCCTCGGACTACGGAGTTAAACAGTGGGCCTAGCGACACACTGGCCATGTGTCATAGGCATTAAGACCTGTTCCCCACTGGCTGTCAGCTAAAGAAACAGGAGATCAGTGCCTGCCCTATGAGCCTACAGAGGCCTAGGAGGGCTTTAGCTTTAACTAACTATATATTCAAATACATAATCAAATTCTGTACATATTCACTGGCACCTCAACTTAACTGACAGTTTAGGTGTGTCTGCCTTCCTGGAAAATAATGAAATTTCGTAAGCTACGAAGAATGGCATTTAGCCTACAAATACTCTGGAACCATCTCATGTAGCTTATAGTGTACAGCAATTCTGTATCTAGTAATTAATAGCCTTCCTAATCAGTATTTTGTAACTGTCACTCAATGTGAAAGATTTATAGGCTTTTATTTAAATTTCAGGGATATATTTTCCCAATTGAATTGCTTCTAAAAATACAATACTATAACACAAATGATTACACAGTTCTACCTACTTGTTTACAAGATATGAAAAAATACACAAAACTCAGAGAGAGAGAGAGAGAGAGAGAGAATACTGCATTAAATAAATATCAATAAAAAGAGAAAGATTATTCACACAGTGCATAATGATTTATATCTTGATACATATGTGCATTGTATAAACATGTCCAATTAAAGCTTTACAGTAATGTATTGCCTATCCTGTATTACATACTTGAGTACAATAACACTATTTAACCAGACCTCTCAATTTCAGAGCACATGGCTGCAAGACATGGTGTAAAACTTTAACATGAAATTGTTCTTTCCGATATATAAACCTAGCCTTTATTACTGAAAAGGACACAGTGACTGATTTTAGGTAATTTTTTAATTCCAAGAATCCTTTCTGTCATTTATATAGCCAAGAGTCTGCATTTAGAAAATATTGCAATTTACACCTGAAGTGCCTAAGACTGAGAAAGGAAAAGGAGGAATACTTTCCATTACCAATAACAATCATACAAAATTTTTAAAATGGCTTATATAGGGAGGCTACAGACTTACAAAAAATACAGGAGAACACATACAAAACCACCGAACTCCTGTTGTTCTCATATTGCTGACATACAGAACAAACAAACCACAAAAAAATAAGACATTGTTGATCCTCAAAATTCTTGGATTTCAGGTATGCAGATTTGATTATTTGTAAAATTTTCATCAATAAATTAATGGAATACTTTCCTGACCTTTACAGTCATTCAAGTAAACCTGCAGATGACTAATAAAACACACATTAAAGTAGTCCATTTCACTGTTAAATAAGTGAAACTAGAAGTAGGAGTAGTCATATTCTTTAAAAAACGCAGATAACAGAGCAGTTAAATGCAAAGAAAGGTTTAGTTGCAGATGATAAAAACTGCAGAGAAAACAAAAATCATACTATAAATACAGTACTTGAAAGATTATTTCATTTACTAACAAGAATACTACACAACTTCATTTAAAAATGTGAAATTTTTACATAGTTACACTAAACAAAAGAACTACTAATCAACAAGCTTTGCTGGGAAACGCCAGCATCTCTACCTCCGCTCCCAGCCTCATTCAGGTGTCTGTCTGGCACAGTGATTATAGTTTTAGTACCGCTTTTATCTTTAGTTTATGATACAACTATCAAATCCTGATATTCAACCATAACTAAAAAACATAAAGCTTTTAGTGCTGCTAAAAGTGCTATTATGAGGCAAAAGAAAGTGAAGATCTTGCAAGAAAAGATTGTATTGTTAGATTTGCTGTATACTCTGCAGACTAACACTTTAGCTCCCTGCCATTACAGCATCAACAAGTTGACTGCAAATCAGCTAGAAATATATACCTTTTTATAATTTTGGGTGACATGAAGGTTTACAGCCTTCTTTGGGAAGATACAGTTGATAACCAACTCATTTCTATACTCAGACTGAAACTTTATCAGCTATTAACATGTTTCTGTTTGGAATGATAATGCAATCACTGATTTCAGTTTCATAGTGCAATTGCGAGGTTTTCCTCCTGTTACACCTTTCCAACCTCTCTACTTTTCAATTTCCCTTTCAGCACTGAATGACCTTCTAGGTCTCAGCACTATATTCCATTCATTGATTTCAGTAGGAGATGATGGATGATTGTTGTACTGGTGATTACTTGACAACTGTAAAGTATCGCTCACCAAAGCTGAACCATCCAGAGACTTTCAAAGTAGAGCTTAAAAGCAAACTGCTGTAGATTTACGAAAAAAATTCTACAGTTGCTGTTGCTGAAGATTTTACGATAATCGGTGACGCTATAGAACTGCTAATACAGCAGGATTACAGTCAGTCGCAAATACAACTGGAAATTCATTTGGAAACCAGTTCCATGGTGGAACAAAGAATGTCACATACCCCATATAAGAATGGGAGTAGCTAAGATGCTATTTAAGCTCATATAAGAATGAGAGCTGCTAAGATGCTGCTTAAAAGACATAGTTGTGACCAATACAGAGCTGAGTATCAAAAAAAGCAAGGACAAAATTCAGATTAAAAATAAAAGAAACTATGAAAAGACTCTTGGTAAATTTTTTATTTTAATAAATACAAACTCCTCTTACTCTAGCATGGAAAAAAGTCAGAAAAATAGCTGGTAAGTATGTACCATGTACAGTAAGTCTCCAGTTTTTAAAATTAATCATTTTAAAGTTGCTGACCCTTAAATGGTTGCAAACTATTTTGCCAAAGTGTCAAAGCAGTCAGAAAACAAGCCTCATGCAGAATATCAACAAAAAGAAGAGCAGAAAGGCATGGATTTCACCTCTCTGAAGAAGAACCATACAATATGTCATAAACCATAAGAGAATTTAAATCAGGTTTTGCAAGTTCAAAAGATTCTGCTCCTGGTCAATATGTGTTAAGATATATGTTCCATTGTGCTAAAACTACTTTGAGTAAATATAATTTTTATAGAGTATATATACTGTATCCCCACAGCTGAGAAAAGGCGAGAATATGAATGGACAACTTGTTAGCATCCAACTCTCAAAACACAGCAATAACATGCTGCTTTTGCAAAATAATGGAAAAAAAAACATATTTGCCTTGCAGTATTTGGAGTGTAAACATGATCTTGGTAGCTTAATGTGGTTCCAGGGTAATGCATTCCACCACTGATATTTTAGTTCAAATAGAATCCTCTATCTGTGAAGCCACTGCAAACCAAAAAACATCATATTGGTGGTCTTTTTTTTTAAATTAGAAAAAGCATATGACACTACTTGGAGACTAGGCATTTTACATGATCTCCATAATTAATAACCTTACTGAATTACCCCTTTTTATAAAGGGCATTTTAAATTTCAGTTTTCAGGTACAAATAAGGTCAGTCTAGCATCAAATGCCATGGTGTAGTACCTAAAAGGGTGTCCTAAGTGTTTACCTTGTTTGCATTAGCCATTAATGGAAGAACAATAATAGTCTTAAACGATATACTGTATACTTTATTCATTGATGACTTTTCCTTATCTTTTGCTGCTTCAAGGCTGGTAGTGACTGAGAGTCACAATTTGCCATTAAGGAAGCTGGCTGAGATGATTGGTTCTAAATTTTCAACAACAAAGACCTTAGTGCAGTAATTCATTTCTGGCATATAAGAGGAGTCCACCCATACCCTGATTTGTATATAAATGATCCAAGAATTCCTTGTGCTACAAAAACTAGATAATAAATTGTCATGGGCTTCTCCTCTGGCTGATCCTAAAGCAAAATACTTCAGAACTTACAACTTGAGGGTTTTACTGTATCACACTTTGGGGTGGAGATCGAATGCAATAGTTAAGATTGCACAAGGCACTTCTTTCAAGCTAATGTCTGGATGTGAGGGTTTCACATCAGCTAGCTCTCACCAACACAGGAGTTTGAATTCATTACATAATGCAGGGATTAGAGTTTGTTCGTGGATGCAAGAGAGATTCCTCTGAAGCTTCAAATCCAAACCATACTACTTCACAGTTGATGTAGATTTCAGACTCCCTAATTCCCTAACCAGCCTTACAGTCGGGAAGAAAACTTATTTTCCAAATTACCCTGTACAGTATAGACAATCCTTGAGTACCACAATCTTTCTTTTTTAGAGTGAAAATGATTTTAAGAGAATTAAGTATTCAAGTTAAGAGAATACAGTCATTCAGCTACTCAGCTATTCCTCCTTAGAAATTACCAGCAATTAAAGTTGTCAGAATTTTCTCCCCTCCAATGATATACAGTAGAACCTTGGTTCTCGACGCTAATTCGTTCCAGAAGAAGTGTTGAGATTCGATTTTGTCGAATTCTGAGTTAATTTCTCCCATAAGAAATAACTGAAAATGGATTAATCCATTCCTGACCACCAGTCATTACCCCAACCTTGCCTTTTTATACAAAAATTTACACAAATTACAATTAAATAGGTTCAGAGTTGAATAACTTACCGTATCAGAAGCACTTTTACATTTTTAAATGCATACTGTGTCAAAAAAGTTGGCCTATGACCAATGCGGCCAGACACCGATGATATACCGAGAGCCATAGGCTAGGCTAAGTAGCCTATAGGCACTACCAGAATGTACTGTAACAGGTACACATGAAAACTGTTGTTAATAATGATAACATTGAAAAACAAGCCATATTATCACATGAAATTAATAATACAGTATTTATAAACCGAATTACTGTATGTCTGTTATCATAAAATTAAGAAAAATTTCCGAAATTACGTCGGAACTCGGCAGCCTGTGGCAGATAATGTTTATGTAATTAGTACTGCGATACACCACCAGGGCGGCACTATGGTTTGTTTATATCTGCCACAGGCTGCCGAGTTCCGACGTAATTTCGGAAATTTTTCTTAATTTTATGATAACAGACATACAGTAATTTGGTTTATAAATACTGTATTATTAATTTAATGTGATAATATGGCTTGTTTTTCAACAGCAGCAGCATGTGTGGGCTTTAAATGCTTTTAAATAAGCATGGGAAGAACGCCACCAACAACGCCAACTAGCGGCAGCCGCCCGAAACTCTTTTTTCTACAAACATCATATGATTCATCGGGTCGGATTCCGGTTTGTTGTTTGAACTCCGACGCAAAATTTACTCAACATTTCGTGTTGAAATCCGATTATTTTGAGTTCTAGTACAGTCGAGGACCAGGGTTCTACTGTATTTGAAGTAGTTATGCATCTGACATTTTAAAACACAAGGAACAGCATAGAAATTCATATTTTATATGTACAAATATCTCAAAATCTGATTCTGGCATTGGGTTTGGGACCTTTTTGTCTGACACATAAACAGTGGACGTCTTCAAGTTGTGTTTTTATTTTTATGGCGGAACTTTGTGATATAAAACACTTAATGTACTAAAAAAAACTTTAAACTTTACATGAGAGAAATGTTACTATTTCTAGTGATGGATTGAGAAGTTACAAATGTATGATGCCTTTGTACATTATACCCAACTTCCATGTGACATTTGCTGACACTTTCATTAGATGTTTCTCAAAAGTAAAATGTGAGTCAAAAGTTAAACCAAATATAATTACAGTAAAGCTTAAGTTGAACCAAATATAGTTAAAGCTTCAGACTCATTTAGCAGAGTCCCATCCACTTGAAGAGGAGGACAGGGAGGAAAATCTTTACAAGATCTATTAATCAATAGTGTTTTCATTTTACTGGAGCTCAGACTCATACCACACCCACTGCACTGTTCACAAATCTGCTCCACGTCATGACTGAGACTAAGGGCAGCTTTATTTCTCATGGTGGAGACTACAATAGGTCTTAGGTCACTAAAGATCCCATCAACAACCTACTTGTAAGAAAATCTTAAAGTAATCCGAAAACTGCAGGTAATGAGAAAGCTGAATAAAAGGTGAAGAAGGTTTTGCTAAATAATACCCCAAGAGTAATTCCTTTGCCTTTTAGAGATTATTTCCCAGTGAAGCAACACTAGCAGCACATATGGGAGGGTCTAATTGTCAACCTGAAAATGCTGGATTTACTAGGCAGACTTCAAAATGGAAGCATAATTGTATACCATTAAGGTAGGAGAAAGCTTTGTGTTGACTGAAGACTGGTCATGCTTGTTTAACACATGGCTTTCTGATGGTATGGTAGGTGCAGCTATTTGAGATTCTTCCAACAGCCAAGCACCTGTTGGTTGACTGTCCAAGTTTTTGGAACTAACACAGTGCATTCCCTCTCAGAATGTTGCAGTGGACATGTTAACTATTCTAGTTCTAAGATACTTGGTATGTTTAGATTTAGTGAAGATGCTGGCCCTCTTCATGAAATATAAATGCTTCTTATGTTCAAATTAATTTTTATATTGATTGTAATTCATATACTTTTCACTTAAATGGTTTTATAGTTAGAAGATGTTTAAGTATTTATGAAGCATGGCTGATGAGTAAAATATATGTGATTTCTATTTCTATTTATTTTAGTTATTTTCATTTTAGCATTTTGGTGTCAGTGACTACAGATGTTGTTACACCAGTTTACATAAATCAACCAGTCTGTCCCTCACATGGGTATTGGTCATGTTTTTTCTCCAGACTGAGAAAAACAGGACAATAAAACACAGCAAACAAGTTAAAAGTATTCAAACAATGCACAGGGCATGGAAAAAGGTAGAAGGAACACTGGCAGCAAGCTACTCATCCAAAATTCACAGAGCACACAAGGAAGAACCAGAAGAAGCATCATCTCTCGATGGCAGCCAAAGAAAGAATGGAGTGGCGAATCAGGGGTTACCCCCTCTCTTTCTCCCCATTACTACCAGTAAACTATCATGTTTCCCAGATTAAATGGCTGATCCAACTCTTGCTGAAGGATACTCCATTTATGACAGGCAACGGTTGTATCCCTGTAGGATCTTATGTGAATCATTTGGTCTAACATATATCATTTACAGACAATGACAAATCAACTTAATAGAATTATGCAATGACAGGTCTCTTGATGGAAAACAACATCATGAAACTCGAAGGAATATAAAGTTAACAGGTGGAAAAGTTTAAACCCACATTTGATAACTTCTTTAAATCTGTGTTTTTTCTGGACACAAAACTACAAATAACTGCCTTACCTCAGAAGCTAGAAGCTGACTAAACACCAAAATATATTTTACAAATATAATGCACTTAGGTTACTTACAATGACAAAACGGTTTTATTCAGTACCTAATATCTACTGACCTGAGTAAAAAAGATCGGTTGGCAGTGAGCCACGTCTGTGAAGGGTGAAAGGTGTAGCAACTCGAGGAGTTGGTAGGGCACAAGGAGTACCAGGAGTCATTCCACCAGAAGACTGGGAACACATGTCAACTTCATCATGTAAAAAAGAGCTTCCACTCTCCAAGTGTGACCTGAGAAAAATCCAGGATTGTATTACACCTCAATTTCTATGTTAAAACTTTCAGGCAAGTGTGATATCATTACTTTTCCATCACAAAACCTGTATACTTATTTAGAATTCAGAAATCTACTAAAAACCTAACTTAAAAATTAAAAGCTGATTTAAATGTAAAAAAAAAAAACTAATTTTTATCCAAACTTGAGTGTCTTGACTATCAATCTGTACAGCACCTTCATAGCTTGGATGAGCAAAATGATGTACAACAGTAGAAATGCAACACATCAATACATGAAAATCTCAAACGTATGAAGACCAATGAATTTCAATCATTATGCAACCACTGATAGAGATTTACTATACCTTGCACATGCTTTAAAACACTTAGACCTTATCAGACATTATACCAGTAAAATATTTTCAATTCATGTTTTGTGAATTATGAAAATGCCCCTAAAATCAAAATGAATTTTATACATACCTTTTTAATAACAAATGTGAACATAGAGTACAAAACTAAGGTAAGGTATTAACCACAATAATTAGACAACAAAAGTTTTACAAGATTAATCTTTCACAAATAATTGCATGAAGCCAGAAAAATACCAGGAAACCATGCATAAAAGTCAGTTGCACATAATCAGTATAAACTAACATGGGAGGTGATGGAGGCAGAACAAGCCATAATTTATCAAAATTTTTAGATGTCATACCATCTTCATAATGGCATAATGGAATTCCCTTTCAATTGGTCAACATTTCTTATGTATGATAAACTAAAAAAAAACCTTCTAAAGATAGTAAATAAATGCTAATAAAATGTATAAATGTAACATGTACTTAAATTAGGGCTTAGTTTACAAAACAAGCAAGCTTTTCTTCTAAGACTTTGCATTGCAATAAAGGTAGTCAATCTGTTTTCCAGAAGTAGTCTGATAACTTTCAGTGGTCATATAATTCTTGTAATGGTATCATAGAATTTTCTTCCAACAAGCTAATCAAATATAAATTTATACACAAATAAACCAAAGTAGGTCACTGCCAAGTATATAATGAATGCTAATAAAAGGTAAGCAGGCAGTTACATACACTAAAGATATAGCCTATGAAGCAGCCAAGTAAAGACTTCCTTGCAACAGAAAGGTACAGTCATCCCTTTTTATTCAAGGTTAGGTTAGGTTCCAGAACTAGATTACAGTATCTGCTTTCCATAAAAGCATAACACAACAGACCTAACCTACCTTAAGGTGGTACAGTATAATCTATTATGGGCTAGACTATAAGTGAGTCTACATAAACAAAATCTCTAGCTAGCAAATAAAGTTCAGAAGTATGGTACCAGAAAAAGCTAATTTTTTATTTTGCAAAATAATTTACCATCAAAGGCAATCCCAAAAATAACTTATCATCAAAGGCAATCCCAGGAACACTAGCATTATTACCTATGAGTAACTGCACTGGTTAGTTCTCCACATACAGCAGTTATTTTATTGATACAGTACCTCCAATTCAAAAGCAATTTAATACACTATTGAATTTATGGTATCCAAATTATCAACAAGTAAAAAATGCACCGAAGTTTCTTCAGTGCAATGAGTTTTCTGTACAGCGTATAAAGCTAAATGAAACTCTCAGTCATGGCCCAAGAAACTTTCAGCCACAGCCCAATGGTGGCCTGTGTTGTTAATACCTATAGCTGTGCCAGACGCTCAATCATGGCTAGCTTTAACCTTAAATCAAATAAAACTACTGAGGCTAGAGGGCTGCAATTTGGTATGTTTGATGATTGGAGGGTGGATGATCAAAGTCCCAATTTGCAGCCCTCTAACTTCAGTAGTTTTTGAGATCTGAGGGCGGACAGAAAAAGTGCGGACGGACAGACAAAGCCATCTCAATAGTTTTCATTTACAGAAAACTAAAAATCAACTTTTATCTGGTGAATTAATACACAGTATTTAATACTGTATTCCTGGCAACTGAATACTGTTCAAATGTTATGTTTCTCTCTCTCTCTCTCTCTCTCCCCAATGGTTTTTTCTTTCCTATCCAGAGACTCTTCAGTGGCATACTGAAATTTTTGTATTAACAATTTTGCATAAATGACAGCAAAGGTCATGTGTACTGTACATATATGACAAATGTCAATTACTGAAATTGCTAGTTCCAGCATTATCTATGATCAAAAATATGCTTGTTTTATACAAACCCATTACTGATAATTATTCTTAATTCAGTGTCAAATTCCCCATATACACAGCTCCTGATGTCTTGAAGATGTAAGAAGAATAGCTACAAAATAAACCAATGAGTGAAAGTATGATCATATACACACTGACCTCATTCTTTTGCATGACCTATTGAAGGTTACAACAGCCAACAGCTCCCCAGCTTGTCGTGCTGGGAAATTTATTATTGTTTCATTTAATTCACTTATTTTTATGATTACTTTGCTGCTGTTCTCTTTATTAAGCCTTTTCATTTCCCTAATGATCCTAGTTTGTATTTTTCACTAGGTTCTTGACCAGAATTGCTCCCTAATGATCCTAGTTTGTATTTTTCACTAGGTTCTTGACCAGAATTGCTCTTTTTAACTTTACTTCTTTGCCCATTAACTACTGTTGGGTATATGCTAATACAATTTGGTTTGAAATTATTTCATTCACCGCCATTCATTTTATATACAAGAAATTGTTTATTTTTTGCATTAAACCTGAACATATACTTCATATGTTATTTCTATGGGGATGACATTTGAACCATGGAGTTTAGTAAATATTTTCTAACACTGCTCATTTTTCTATTTTGATGAGTATGTATCATCATTGTACTTTTTGTCTAAATAATATGAATGTACAGTAGTTGATTGCTTTTGTGTGTATTGTTGCAGCTCCTCTTATTCTCCTCATATATTTAATTTTCGTTGTATATATGATCTATTGAAATGACAAAAAGAATTTGTCAGGAACTGCCAGGGGAAAAAATGCCATGGTTTTGTGTCTTCAGTAGGACATAGACACACACTAGTTTTTGTTACCTGTCCGAGCTGCTTTCATGCTCCCCATAACATCTGCAGTGTTTCCCACTCTTGGTTTGATGACCAGAGGACTGGCTTTTTGCAGATGAAATCCTATCAGCAAAGAAAAGAGAAACAAGCTGCCTCTGATCTGTCTGCTTCATTGGTATCAAAGTCTCCCTGACACTGTTGGCTTCTAAAGCTCAGTAAATGCACTCACTGGAGCTTCTTTCTGGCCATAACCCCCTGGGAATGGCTGCCTGACTGCTGTCTCCTTGCTTGCTGCTCTGAGATCCACTGCCTCAGTGTTGCCCACTACCTGACCTGCTGCTCAGTTCATTCATATCCACCTCTCTCTCCTGCATTTACTGCTCTGCCCAGTACTTGGACTATTGCTCCTATAATGCCTGCTTTTACCAATCCTGTCCTTTGGAAGTTGCACCTTCCAGGCTGTTGCTGTTGGTTCTGGTGCCTGCATCTCCTTTTCAGGATTTGACACTTTCAGGAAATATTTTTGTCAATTTCAAGTGTTATAGAGTTGTAGCAGTAGAGGCTAGGAAGATAACTCCTTCTCTTGGCAGAGCTTCATTGTTACACATTCAAATGCATTATATATCTTCTAGTCAATGTGATGATGAGGAAAATGGATGCAGCATCTAAGGGTTACTTTCCACTGCTGTTATTCCAGAACCTCAAGGACCTTAGAGGAGTGGATCTGTGAGATCAGGACATATTTTAAGAGGGGCTGGTTGAGGGATTGTTGAAAAGTGACAACTAGTGATACCAGAGCATCTATACTTCCTCACACAGATCCAGGTATGTACTACATATCCCTTTCATATCCCCCTCTAGTAGACAGCGCTTACCCATTCATCAAGGGTGAAGTTGTCATCATTCATGATGGTTTCTGGCCAGAGGGACAGCCTGAATATGCGAGATGCAACTACAGGCGGTCCCGGTTTACAGGGGTTCCGTTCTTGCGCCGCGTCAACCGAAAAAATCGTCGTAAGCGGAAAATCGTCGAAAATCGTCAAAAATCATAAGAAAACCTTACTTTTAATGCTCTGGGTGCATTGAAAACGATGTAAACTGCATTATTATTGAGTTTTACATCAAAAAAACCTTCAAATTATGATTATTCTGCCATTTTGGGGCCATATTTCTTCCGTCACTGCCAGAAGAACTGGGGGGACTGCCTGTACCACAGTCTCTTCAAATGGTGGGGCTTGTCATCAGGCACACTGGAAGAACTGGGGGGAAATAGGTACAGAGCTATGGATAATGGTGTAATCCAGTTAAGCTACAGACTTCCATTCCTGGACATGGGCTGCCCATGTCTGGGAATTTACTTTTGGTGGACTGTGGTATTTTCTCTTACATTCTGGACAAGCACGTGTGTAACACAAAAGGCAAATCAATGACTGGGAAGCAGGTGACAGAAAAGGTAACACAGATGGTGTTCTTGGATTTTACAGACATCTATTTCTAGTTCTGAAACAAATAACTGGTGGCTGGCATCAAATCAGTGGTCTGAGCCTTTATGCATGTTTCTACACCATACTACCTTTAAGACAGGAACTGTGTACAGTAGTCAGCGAGACAGTGTATCAGAAAGGGAGACTCGTTTTTCTTAATAGATGTGATGGACACTTGTTCATATACCCACTTTTCTATCATCCTGGCAATTACCTTTGCTTCTTCCGGAAGGGAAGAATTTGTCATGTTTGTGCTCTGTGCTTTGGCACAGCTCCAATGTCTATAAAACCTTCCTGCCAGTAGCAGCTTTGGAACACTGGTGTTGCATAGGGGCTGAGAAGGATGAGCAGAAGATACTAACAGAATCACCAGTGATTTTAACTTAAGAGGTTAAAAATATATCTAAATTACCTTTGCAATGTGTCATATCCTGGGTCTACAAATGATGGCTTACACTGAAAATCTATTTAGGCATAGAAATAAGTCATTCTGACAAGCTTGAGCAGTCCCTTCAAGACAGAAGGGCAAAGCTGATGTAGTTATTCAGCTTTCCAATAACTTCACAGTCCTCCAAGCTGCAAGTCCCTTCTAGATCATCCAGCTTCCTAGATAATCTTGTTTTACGCAGTTTCCATCGGAGGTCTCTTCAACTAAGCTAATGATGTCCTGGTTAGCTACATATCAGCCAGCAAATTTCCCTTTAAAAGTCTTAGAAGAAAGATTGATGAAATTATTGTGGTGGCAGATCCAACTCGTCTACCAGTCTGGGTTTCTGTATTCCCAGAAACATTGAAACTGCTCTTCTTTTCAGATGCATCTGATTGGATTTTAACAAGGAGCAATACATTTAAGAATTACAATTGCAGTAGTCTTTTTAGCTCTTCAAGCTTTAGTTTCACCCATGCAAGGAAGAGTTGTAGTTTCCCCCATGCAAGGAAGAGCTGTGGGAGTGATGTCTTTATGCGGGCTGAGTAAAGCTGGGTGAAAACATGTGGCACTTCAACGTACAGCCCTCAACTTTTAAGGATGTGTCTGAGTCCAGTAAAAATATAAAAAAAAATTTGTACTTGATGGATAATTTGGTTATCACGCTTGATTTATCTGACAATGAAATAAACACATACTTTCTTTTCTTTAAATCATCAGCTAAAAACCTTTATGGACAGAGTCAATAGTCTATACACCCAAGAGGGTTCCAAAAGGAAAACAGTCTGCAAAGAGAGACAAGTTATAGAAAAAGGTAATAAATATGTAAATACCAAGAATACAAAATAAAACCTACATACCTGAAATTCAGGAGATGTCAGCAGAAAGCAAGAATAAATTTGCTCCTAACTTAAATGTTTGGAAATCAGAAGATTCCACAACTTCACTAGGAAAACTACTCCATATTTTAGTTGTATTAAACCTCATCCTAGAAAATAGCACTGTTTGCAGCATAGCTTGCCTAGTGTTGTGAGCAAAAACTGCTAGGTCAGATAAAGAAGGGTGCAGAAGATTTTTGTCATTGCAATACATTTTATGCAACAAACATAATGAACTCACTTTATGTCTATGCCACAAGTAAACATTAAGAGTTGGCAAAATAAACTTGCTGGATGACTTACTACCTACAGCCTGTGAACTCACACGAGTCAGTCATTCGGCATCTGTTGTCTGTCACGTAAAACCTGCACTTTTTTTATGTTAAAGGTTTTTACTTTAGTATACAGCACAGTTACTGAAGGTAAAGTACTTGCAGTACAGTTTTATCTGACTTAAAATATTTTTACATTTTTCAAAAATAAATGTCACTTTGTTCATTTTGTGATCACTTGCTCAGAAATACCGAGATGTATGGGTAAATAAAGCGTAATGGCCTACATGAAAGTACTGTATTTCAGACTAGGCAATCACATTATGTACTGCAAATTATTGATAATCAAAAGTATAAAAAAGTGCCTTATGTCAATTTATTTTTAAAATAGGAGTTATGCCATGCTTCTTGTTTCATTGTGATATGCTCTGAAATCAAAAGCTCTGTAACTGAAGAAGTGTAATTCCATTCTCATGTGTATTACAGAATAGGAAATCACAGTTGTTCAGTGTATATTGTATAAAGTTTCCAATGGAAATTTTTTTTACAGGGACTATGCCAGGCTTCTCCATTTTACTGTGCAAGCACATGCTCTGAAATTCCATTACCAATGGAATTCAACAATTCTGACTTGTAAAACTAAAAATCCCAAGTGTATATTGTATAAAGTTTCAATGGAAATTTTTTACAGGGACTATGCCACATTTTACTGTGAGTGCACAAATTCTAATGCTTCAACATTATTGTCTTCTAGGTAAGATTAAACAAAAGTAACTGTATATTATCTTACATGGTTTGGTGTTTTGAGTGCTGTACTGTAATGCATTTTGTCATCTTCAAGGTAAGATTATACAAAACTACTATACATTATTTAATATAGTCTGGAATTTTTATTGACATCTATTATAAGCATTATGGTGCTGTATGTAATTATTTTTAATCTGTTTATGTGTAGGTCTATATATATTCATCACCTTATGAAACACTGACATTAATTTAATGCAGTACTGTACAGTACATGTATAAGTACTGTACACATAAACTACACAATTACCGAGCAATTGCTTGCCTATAAAAAAATATCTTCAAGAATTTGGGGTTGCTGACATTTAAAAACAAAAAATAAAAAACAAAAATGTAGAGTATAGTCTTTCTTACTGTAAGAGTTTTGTGCGTTTTACATATCTCATATGCTCAAGTTAGTAAAATTGCTGCAATCTGCTACATTTTTGTTAGATTATACAATAAAGTACAGTACTGTATTGCATAAATTTTTGGAAGAAATTCATTTGCAGATGCATCTCCAAAACTGGATGACAGGTAGATTAATGTTTTAGACTGAATAATATTTACAGTACAAACTCCTGCTTAGGATAGCCTATTAATTAATTTATATGGATTTTCTGTACACTACAAGCTATGAGTGTTCGCCCCAGGGTATTGCTGTCCGTTATGTGTAAATCTTTGTTACTTGACAGATTTTATAAATTATCATTAGGCTAGACCCTGTACTATCTGTTACTTTGAGGTACCACCTGATGTTCATTCCTGAGGAAATTAGTGTGATGCCAGAGAGAGAGAGAGAGAGAGAGAGAGAGAGAGAGAGAGAGAGAGAGAGAGAGAGAGAGAGAGAGAGAGAGAGAGAGACTTCCTCTTATAGTAACTATTAGTTGTGCCATATGCAGACCATTACCTAGGCTAAACTTTCATTAGGCAAGTTAAGCTTCAATACTATAATAAAATAAAATCTGTTAAGTAATGAAGACCTTATATTATAGCCTGCACTTAAGATTTTCTCAATATCTTAGAGCAAGCAGCTATTCCATATTGTTCCTAACCTAAGCCAACCTGTACAGTACTTTACACTGAATATTTAATTTAAGAGATTTATATTAAAGAGTATCACATCATTAAAATTATAGCATAGCAAAAGAGTAATCATAATAAATAATGTAGCTTTGAAGTAAAGAAATCCACTAAGTTGAGGTGCTACTTTTAATGTTATTTCATTGTATATTTATGGACATTTTCTTCTCCTATAAAAACTACCACTTACAAAACTTTTTGTGAGTGTGGCTACCAAATTTATGGGAATTTCTATGAAAATTTATATTAAGTAATATTTCCCAAAATTTTATGAATAAAGTAATTCACAAACAAATAAGCTTGTGTAAAATAAGAGATGACTGTATTGGGGTTGGGATTATCTCCATGCACATACATATTTGAGAATTAAGAATTTATTGATATAATCAATCAAAATTTACCTCCATAATCCAGCAAGGAGCTCCAAACTTCCAGATCCTCTGAGAGAGTCTCTATGACGATACGACAATGACGATGGAATGCCAATACTAGATGAACCTCCTCCACAAAGCCCGTGGCCTCCACAAGCAGTAGAAAGAGAAGGAAGTGCTCTAGCCACCAATGATGGTAGCATTTCTAGTCCACCTGATCCACGACGGCTATACCTGATGGAAAAGTCACAATTTAAACATGCCTAAAAATACAAGAGTTCATAGCCATTTTGTTCTCGGAAAATACCAAGATTTTTACAAATAGTTTAATAATTACATACAAACCCATATTTCATAAATGCTTTTTGGACTTTAGCCAACAGATTCTTAATTGTCTGCCTGACCATCGAAACATAAGATGATTCTGATATTCATGAGGTGTTGACCACATGTTAATAGTGTATGGCTAAAATAACAGCCATCTGATTTATTATTTAACTGAAATATTTGTTCCAATGGGAAAACCCTATATAATTCTGCAACCTCTGCATTGGTGGAAGTATAACCACCGTAAATCTTCAATAATATTGGAGAATAGTACTGTACTAACATTTTCTCTGTAATACTGGAGAAGAGTACTGTGCTAACATTTTCTCTACAATACTGGAGAAGAGTACTGTACTAACATTTTCTCTATCTTGTGCTAATTACAGTATCCTCTGGTGCTATTAAAATACCAAATAATTCAACTATGAAATTTAATTCAGCATCAAGATACACTTTGCTATGAAAAAAATATATTTAATACTCCACATCCAATCCCAGCACTAGACAATGAGCCACTTGTAAAAAAAAAGAGTATCAATTTTGTATTCTGTTGTGTAGCCCAGAAATATGCGTCTCACCTCATCTTTACTACAATACAAATCCAGCAAAATTTCTTATAATAAGTCTACAGCAATGGGCTACTAACTAGTTACCAAGCCATTTCCCTCGTGATTTAGCTAAAGGCAACATCCTTTCTAATTTTGAAACAGAGACAACATATTCTCTCCAAGTTGAGGAACTCAATATATCCTGCTTTCATTTTTATGGCTTGGCTGTAGTATCTATGACACTTGATCAACTTAGGTATTACACAGACTTGTGTGTTCTCTTGCTTGAGGATACATAAGCCTCCTTTCCTTCTCTTGCTTAATAAATTTTGAGCTTTACTTCACAATCTGAATACTAAACAGTTAAATATGAACTGATTGTTATCCACTGCTAGCAATATAAATTCATTTCTAAACTTAAATTTTTTCATGTGTTCATACAACATGCAAACCACTACATTTCTACAGTCTTATGCTTCAGCTGTGATTGAGTAATTACATACATAACATAAGAAAGGTCTGAACATTAGGATAAATCTTCTGGCTCCAGCTGGAAACCGGTAAAATCGTATATGCAAGAAATTGGTGGCCTCTGGCAACTGTCATGAACGAGGTGGGTGACACCACTGACCGAAGCTTGATCTCTTGACGCCTCAGTTATTCTTCTACCGCCTTTGAGTGAGGATATCTTGTTCTTTCTCTCCTCTCTAAAGCCAGTCTTTTTTTCTATGCCCATGTTTTCTCTTCTGTGTTTTAGTGTACAGGTTTGTGTATTTGTGAGAGAGTGTATCATTATTAGAACTATGCAAGCTGCCACTCTACAAGACAAACCATGAAGCCCCAATAAGATAAACTGCCCAGTGTGGAAAGAGGGAGCAGTGAAGAATTGACTACATAAGGTATAACAAAGAAACACCAAGTGAGATAACAGAATGAACAATAAGGAAACGAGACGTGTAAGCCTGCTCAGTAAAAAATACACTTGCACCTAATTTGAACTTCTGAAGCTTTTAAATGACTACATGACTTGGAAGATTACTAAATGCAGTCATAGCTGGAACACACAGTACCTTAAAGTTTCCTACAAAACTTTTAGGTACTGACCCTCATCCTAGTACTACATAGTAGATTATAAATTCTTATAAAATCTGAATGCAAAGGAGGATTAGTGATAAATTTGATAAAACATGCACAATGAGCATATCAAACCAAGTTCCCCAAATTTAATACTAAGATCTGGAAATTTAATAAACTAAAACGAAGTAAAGCTTTCATAAATGACAATTTTAGATGCAAATTGGCTAATGAAGACATAACCAGGGATGAAAATTTAAAACAGCAAATGAAAATAGGTTCTCAATAATCTTGAAATGCTTGGTCAATATGTGCAGCTAATGAGACAGACTAACCAGATATATTTCTCAAAAGTAAGTTTGCAGATAAAAATTACACCTACAATTTTAAATGAGTGGCACATAGCTAGAAGAAACATTCTCACTTGAAAAATCTTTGGAAGGAAAATTCAACGTTCCCGATCTGCTGACAATCATACACTGAGTTTTGTTATGTGTTCAACTGCACTCCCTATGGTTTAAACCATGGATTCATTTTTGCTGAATCTCAGTTTAGAGAATCTGCAACTACATGTCTACAATCAGGGATGAAATTGATGCACATAATCTGCATAAACAACCAACTTGTTTTTTAGGTCAAAGCATGTGTGTACAATATAAAATACAAATAGTAATGGATCAGGAACATTACCGCAAGTACACCACCGATTACATTCATGTAATGGTGCTTGAGCAGTCTACATTAATAATTCAATGACAATATCAAACCACAACTCCCATCTGTTTAAGTTTGGAAACTAGGGCATCAAGATTAACAGTCAAGGCACTACTATAATCATATTAACTTCATCCAATACCCAGGGATTTATACATTACAGGTAAGTGTTAAGAGGGACAGATTATTATTTTTGGCATACATATGCTGAAAAAATCTGTCCAATATTGGAGTTATAGAAAGTGGGAGGTAATCAGCAGGGAAAGAGCTATCACTACCACACTTGGCTAATGAAGTAACTTTACTAGTTCTCCAACATATGTAAATAACAGACAATTCAGGAGCTATGTAATCGGCAGTCTTTAAACAAACTATAAGCATAATTAGTGTCTACACCTCTGTAAGCATCAAGTTCAAGTAAAATTTTCTTAACCCTTGAGATTTTGGGAAGTCCAAAACTTATCTGTGGAACCAGGACACTATGTTCGGGTTCATTGCTTGAGTTTCAAGATAAATTTCTTTTATTGCTGTCAGTAAATTTTTCATGACAGAGGTTTGATGTCATTTTGAAGCCAAATAATTTTAACCATACCTTATTTTGGAATTTTTTAAAATGTATAAATAAGCAAGTGTATCGTCAGAATGATATGCCAAAATTAGCAGATAACAAAAATTCCTGTAACTTTTGTAAATAAAATAAAAAAAAACATAATGGAGATTTATGAATTCTTTTTGCAACATGAAAAAGTAAAATAAATCTTTATAATTATGATAATGTTATTTATGCCAGTTACTGGCATAAATAACATAAGGAAGAATTTTTTTAAAACCTCCATTTTGGACAGGATTAATGATAATTCATTGGACAGGCCCCCACTTGCATGGGAGATACAGTTAAACCTTCTCCCAACACACTAAATGGTCATCCAAAGCTACCTGATGTCAAAATATCTACGGTTAATTTCTTCATTTCCTATGGATGATGTCCTTTGATGTCATCAACATTTCTAGAGTTAAAAAGCAACTAATCAGGTTAACACGTGGAAAACAAGAATGAGGCATATTAAATTTCATATTACTTTGCTGCTACAATTAAAAAGCATCAGCCAAATGGGTGGCATTTTCCTTAGGGACAGTAAGCAACACAGCCAACTAGCTGAAGCAAAGGTGGCTGGTTTAGTGTATGCCAAAAAGTGTACACTTTAATTACTGGTATATTCAAAAGTTTAATTTGAACATTTATTTATTTGCTTAGGCAACTTATTTCTAATTATTAAGAGTGCTAGTGTCTATGTCTAAAGTATTCCGAAGGTTCCAAATACTATACAGTAATAATTGTACTTACACTTGCACTGTACAGTATGTATTCTGTTCTTTTTTTAAAGTACTAAAGACTACATTTTTTTTTTTAAATAAACCTCATTACCAGTATGATCTGTAATGCATCATTTACAGGAAGATATACAAAGTGAAACCCGTAATGTAAAACAAAATTTTTTTAGGCTTACAGCAGCTTCTGACTCACCGAATTTCTGGCTGATCCTTTACAACTGCGGGATCTTGGTTCACATCAATACAACCAGAAATGTCAAATGGCATGGAGCTTCTACGACCTCTCAATCTAGAGTGACTGAAAGGATTGTCACAAAATGGAAGATTTTCTGTTGATGTCAGGGGTGTGAAGGGACTCTCAGGAACTTCCGCACCTGCTTCACTCTCTGACCCTGTCAAAGTGAGAGGTAATTATTCTGTTAGGTGCAAGTGTTATACAGGAAGGTAAATATGAACTGCTACTTTATAAGCGCTTCATGAGAGAAACAAACATTTACTTAATGCCTGTAATTTAAAGAAAACAACAAAAGTGTTATTTCAATAAATCAAAATTCTGTGGTGCCTATTTTAATGAATTAACCACTATTAAAGTAATGCAAAGAATGATTAAATTTATAAAATTATATTTTAAACTGTTCTTAGATGTGATTTCAAGTCTTAACACTGAATTTTTTTAACAATTTCTCTAAGCAGAAAAATCTAAAGAACTGAAATACAATTAAATGCTTGGCACAAACTATTCTTGATCAATAAGAAAGAATAATTATTAGTAACTTTACTGCAAGAAAAATTATAATATAGTACGTATAAGGTTTCTGTATTAAATTATTCAAAACTGTGACACCAAAATAATTATTAGATAAAAAATAGTAAAATACAATGGAAGGAAAAATATTCACATAAAACATTATACCTGCATACTGCACTCTTTAACAAAAGCATGCACATACACACTTGGATGAAGTACAATCCAATGCCTTACTAGAGTCTTTATCACTTCAATGTAAAGGGATGAATGTCTAACACTTGACCAAGATGAAGGTCCTGTACCCCAAGGGGTGAGATGTACCCCTCAAGTGATTCATAAAACCCAATTTCTCACCACCCATAATAAGTGACAAAGCTTCACTTTATAATTTTAATTCACTTTCTTTATCTAATTCCTTATTAGGCCGCCATTCTCGTCTGTGTGTGGTGTGATACAGCGCAAGTTATCTCCTTTTTCCTGTCTATAGATCATCATCTCAACCTTCCCTTCCCACTGTTTCCACTAAATCAGTTCAGTGACAGATCAGACTGGGCCTTAGGGGAAATGTTTGCATTTCACTTTCTCCTCTTATACACTGCAACTTTCTGTTTGTGTTTCTACTACTTCCCCTGCTCCTCCCTCTCTCTCCTTATTGGGCCTGTACTTTACTCTTCTCTCTCTCTATCACTGTTACTCAACTGATTTTTTTTCTGCTCATCTCTATTCTCCTTTTGATTTTTCAGCAATTTTCTCTAGTTTTCTTCTTCATGTGGTATCATCTACACTCACAATAAATATTCAAAGCATAGAGCACAAACCTCCTTCATCACTTAATTACTCCTGCTATTCTTCTTCCCTGTTTCCCCCAAAAGACCAAATCTTACCCCAATTCAACTACAAGAGTTAACTCTACTATAACTGACTCTTATTCTTTAAACAACATCATTCTTTTGAAACAGCTTCTGAAAAGTTAGACAAATATTTAGTCTTGTGATTTTTAACATTCTTCAGAGGATGAACCAACACCTAACAAAAGCAACATTTTAAACTACAATGTTACCTTTCGTACAAGAGGCTTTACTATTATAGTTACAAGTATGACATGAATGATCAGTATACTGATTGTTCTGCTAATGACTGGCCTTCAAACAATGGAAAATTGTTCTAATGATGACTAAAAATGTCATAACAATGATTGTGCTTGTTCTACAGATTGCTAAAGAGTATTCCAGTACGCTTATTTCCCCTAATAAATTTTGACCCTCAGGGACATGCTACAATACTTATGAAAAAGTGACCACTCCCTGGAAGTGCCTCTTTTCCTTCTGTATGGCAATACTGTACTGTACTGTACTTCTTTCTCCCATAAAAAAGCACCTTCCTTCTCTTCCTTCAACATCTCTTAAGAAAAAGACAACTTAAGAGGAAATACAGTACTTGGTTTCCACTAACCTGAGAATCTTCCCCCTGACTTGGATTAGATTTCCTTTGAAGTTTTCTGAAGTTGTACAATGGGTCATGGAAGCCAACTGAATTGATAATATTTGACATATTATTCATCCTGACTTGCTTCATGACATTTCTTATCTAAACCTTCCTAACTTGTTGACAAACTTCTTACCCTCCCAGGAAGCAGTTAAACATGCAAACTCCTTACACATGCCCTGTCAGCAACTGAACCACCAAATTTTTCCATCAAATCTCCTCTTGGATGGATTACTCTATCAATGTTTTGAGTAGAGTAGAATCCATATGTAGAATTAATGACCATATGTCAAAGGCATAAAAAAATGACATCTCTAAAAATAAGATTCCATGCTCACCCTGGCTACAAGAACTTTCAGTATTTCTGTAGGTTGCTTCATCCTTTCCTTGTAAACTGACTCTGACTTGCAAAGCAATATGAGTTATTTTGCTCAGCAATCAATTTGTTAATCCAGAGAATATTAACCCACAAAAATTTTTTTTTATTGCTTCCTACAAGTCTCATCCTGACCCGCCACAGTCAACCACAGCTTCCTATTTTCTCTGGTAAGAGAGAACCAAGACACGACTATCCCAAAACCTCCTCTATGAGATTAATATATCCTTTCATATATATTAATCTCATAGCAGAGTTTTTGGGAAAGTCGTGTCTTGGCTCTCTCTTACCTGAGAGAGTAGGAAGCTGTAGTTGACTGTGGTGGGTCAGGATGAGACTTGTAGGAAGCAATAAAAAAATTTTTGTGGGTTAGTATACTTTGGATTAACAAATTGATTGTTGAGCAACATAACTTGTATTGCTTTGCAAGTCAGAGTCAGTTTACAAGGAAAGGATGAACCAACCTATAGAAATATTGAAAGTTCTTGTAGTCAGGGTGAGCATGCAATCTTATTTTTAGAGATGACATTCTTTAAGCCTTTGACATATGGTCATTAATTTTATATATGGATTCTACTCTACTCAAAACATTGATAGAGTAATCCATCCAAGAGGAGATTTGATGGAAAAATCTGATGGAGGCATATCTGCTCAGGTCCTCATCTCTAAGAGATATCAGCAGAGCCTTGGATAGTCTCAATTTCTGCAGTTCAGTTACAGTCTTCTCATTAAGAAAGACCATTCTTCATTGCCTTAATGCCTGGCTGCCTTCATCTCCTACCTCACAAGGTCAAAGTAATATCATGCCCTAGATTGAAGGGTCAGCATCATGCTAGAGAAACTAACAATAGAAATAAGTTTCTGGTTTAATTTCAAGTAACCACAGTCAAGTTTTTATGATCAAGAAAACCTCAAATGGTTGAAAGCCAGTGACTGACCTGAGCTTTCCCATGTACAGCAAACACTTTTCCCAAATGAACCTGTCTCCCCAGTTCTTTAGTTCATCAGGTAACGAGACTTTCAAGCCTTTATCAACCCTCAGGACAAGTTATCGGCTGGATTTATCTATCCTCCGAAAATTACTTTATCTAATTGAGAGGACCCAAGTCTTCTAGTTTAAATCAACATTCTACAGCCTGGCCTCCTTCCCAGTCTTCATTCAGATCATGGTCATGACGACTGAGGTGTGGTCAACCCCTTCAGAAAATCAATGCCTAAGTGCAAAAATGAATCCCTTAAGTCTCCGAGTGCCACTACTGCACCAGTATTTTTATGCAACAATTCAATTTACACCAAACAAAGGAATAGAAATTTTGCCTCATTTAGTCTCTACATGCCTCTATTCTTTTGCCCTGCACAAAAAAAAAACAAATTCTACCCATATTTAACAATTAAGAATGAGCAGCAGTGGACCACCTATTTTCACTAGAAAAAAGAGAGTCATACATGGCTTCCAGTACATGTGGTTACTCCTGCTTCTTGAGACATTAGAATTATCCAATTCTTCAGAGTATCATACATCTGTCCCTTACATTCAGGAAGGATATATTTTGGCAGCTAAAGGATCACAATCTCTAGGGTGATACCTTTAAGTCACTACCTCTAGACTTCTTACTGGTAAAGGATGATAGATAGCATTTGACACCGAGTACTGTCTCCACTGCCTCTGCTCTGGACACTTAACAGATTACCCTTGTTAAAAACACACTTAACAGATTACCCTTGTTAAAAACAGATAAAACATGTTGGATGGATTTATCAGTTCATTCACCAATCTCATCAGTGAGTGGATGCACATCTCTCCAGACATATTGCACTCAAAAAAAGCTTTCATTTTCTCTGCCTTTCCTGTTTCAGTAATTTAAGAAGGGTCAGTTCTGGATAGAAAACTTCCAAATATCTTTTGTGCCATTCATCACTTTAAGTAGGTAAAGTATGTGCTGTGTGCACCTTATCACAATTTTCAGAAACTTCTCTGCAAGTCCACCCCCTGAGGCCCAGTCTTCCATACACCTAATACTAATATATTCCACTAGAATTAGGAGATTCTGTATCTTTATGCTGGGAGGTTGCAGTCTTTCTTCTGGGAGAGTTGCACACAAGGCACAAAACTGTACCTGGTCAAATGGGTGGCATATTCAAATTAATAAATGAGTAAAGTCACTCAACTCCTACCACCTTTCCTTTGAAGCCAATATCATCAAACTTTTAAGAGCTACATGATTGGGTCACAAGTTCTTCTTCAGGATTTTCAACATGGGGAATGCAACCTTTCCATGCTTATATGTACTATCACAACTGTTCCCTTCTTCCTTCATAAGCTGATGATAGTGTGCCATAAAAACCACATGGATGGGAAAATGTTAAGAAGGCTTATCTGCAGGACTTGGATATGAAAAAACTCCTCTTAGATTCTATGTCAACAGAGTATACCAATAATTATGTGGATTATCAGCTAATGCCATGCACTGAAACCTTTGTTAGTTGATCAGCACTTTCCTCTAGACCTTGTTGCCAAGACGGTTCCTGGATTGTTCAATCATTTCCTAAGAATTTTTAGCTACAGTACTGAGCTTCCTTTAAGGTCTAGTGTGTCATGTATCCTGTCAGTGATCTGGGAAAAACTTCCACTATCATATCTGTGAGGCCATTACCACCAATCACTGCACCATTCTCTGAGCTCTTCACTGTCCAGTTTACTGGAGTAAAATTGTTTTTTGAAGTAAAGGCATTAAAATATTCATATTTTTCAACCCATTTGGAAGATTGCTCTCACCAAGTTCAAAACTCAGTTTTTGGACATTGGTTATGGCAGCACCATTCAAGCACAACTTACTTCTGCTTTAAGAATTTTTTCCACAATACAGTACTTTGGCACTTTGACAAGGGTTTCTTTTAGTCCAGTGGCCACCGGCAGGGTAAAAAAGTTATCTATTTCTTACATCTCACCTCATCACTCGTCTTACTTTTCTGAACATTTCATCCGTTTCAGACTGTTCCTTTAAGCATATTATGACCCTCCCAGGTTGGATATGTGGATCTCAACTCAATAATCCTGCCTTCCTAACCAAGACAAACATTCTTCGACCTTAACTGATCTACCCATCATCCAATATTATTTGCTGTACTGGTATGTGCTTTATATCCTATATTCTTGCAGTTTACAAAATGTATTTATGATAGATTACAATACAGTAGTCCCTCAGCTTGTCACAATTATTTACTGGTCAGCTATTTTATTACAATGGTTTTTTTGCTGAGCTACCTTTTTAGTGATGAATTACTTGGATAAAATTGTTAAGGCTGAATGGTAACCATGAATTACTGCTGGCTGTCAAATATCCTGAATGTTCAATTGAAGACTACTGTATGCTACAAGGTCTTTGTAATACAGAAATGATAAATAATTACCGTTGGTTCTGGAACACCCTGAATGTTAAAGTGTAGGCTATATTATATGGTCTTTGTTGTTCATGTGACTTGTCATCCTAATTACAGAGCTGATCATTATTTCAGTTCCCTTTGTGTCTAACTGGAAATATTCACATCTAGTAAAGGTATGGTTTGTACTTCATACAGTTACTTACAAATTTTAAAATATTTTAGGTTATGTACATATAATCATTGTCTTCCAATGAGATTATTCATCCTTAATCTGTGCTTTGGTGCAAACACTATAATTCCACAGCAAAGCTTCTCATTGAATCAGACGAGTGCGGGTATATCTCACTTGAGATGCATCTGTCGCTCCCTAACAGGACGATGATTTTTAAAAAATATTATTTGGTCATCCCTCCATTTAGTGATAGGCTTTAGTAAGGCAACAGTTGTATCTACAAAGCAGTATTAGTTTGAAAAATATTCACTTTAAACAAAGTAATTAGATATTAGTCTTATTAATTCTTTGCCACTGAGTTCTTACAATTGGTGAAAGCTTAACAATCAAAAGAACAGAATTATGCAATGCTTAACAATAACAGCACAAAACATATACTGTACTGTATAAACAAGAAAGGTTGACAGTAAAAGGATATGGCACAAACCACACAACAGTAAGAAGGAAGGATTAGGTGTTTTACAATGCCATACCATAAACAGAAACACTACCTGTATGAAACTGTCATTCCTCCTTACTTTAGAGAGAATTGCCAAATAATCATGATTAACAAATAATTATGATTCATATACCACTAGGATGGTTCCAGCTGTGCAATAACCATGTATTTGCAAATAAACAATTTTCTTAATAATCCATCAAGAGTTTTAGATAAATTACTTCCACAATTTTTTTTTTTAATAAAAATGCATGCATGGTTCACATGATTAGCTTTATATGTTTACTAGTACTGTATTCCCAAGTTAATGTGTATTTACAACTTCAGCACATTTTTGTTCCAAATACTAAAATTCTTTAATTTTTTCTGACAACATTTAGCTCTATTTATAGGAATGTAACCAGGGTACTAACAATACCGTAACTTTTGACATCCAGTGAGTCAGCTTCAAGGGAAAACTATGATGATCATGTTTTGTATACAGAAGATGAATTCAATATTTTCAATATCAAAGATCTAAAGCAATGTAACTATGTTATTAACATCATCTTACATCTAAATCAGAACCTCTTGATGACTAAAGCTTACTTGTTTTTATGCTGCATTATTAGACCTACATTATCCCCATTTCTCTCTTATTCATATCTAATACTTTAAAATGCAGTAGAGTGAAAACAGGGTACACCTCTTTTCTCTGCTTTTCCATAATCTCTTCAATGCAACACTGTTCTGCAAGTGGCAAAATTTAATTCAAGATTAAGCTGAATTTTTATATATCTTGCTTTTACTTTTATTATATGTTCTTGTTTTATTTTCTAAGTATCTTGTTAAAATTCATGTTCTAATTTGCTTTTCTAATACTTGTCACAGGTATTTCCCCAAGTGGCTGAATTTCACCAGTATCTGTATCTGAGACACCTTAGAAATGTTACTGGTTTACCCAAAGGTTTCTGTCTACCCTCATGCTACTACACTTAACACTATCATAGTACAGGGTACTGTACTGAACACTACTCAATTGTTACTTTTTAAAATACCCAAGTCAAATGTTTTGTTTTCTTTAGGGTGTTTGAATATTTCAATTATATTATACAATACATGGCCAAAATAGATTAATTTTCAATGCTTTGCCAGTCAAGATGGTTTGGGGTCTATGCAAAGGTTCATCACAATAAGTCGTCTATGCAAAGGTTCACCACAATAAGTCAACAATTCAAGTCAACCATATTAGATCTATGATAAATGTAAAAAAATTATCCTTTGAATAAATGAATCAAAATATTTTCCCCAAAAGCCAACTGATACTGTTCCCCTGATCTGTGAAAGTTCCACTTTCTTACTATACTAGATATGTCAAAACTATTCTAAAATTTATAATCCTGAAGCCTTACAACTTAGTTAAATGCTGGAAGACTATGATTTCTCTCACGATAAAATGCACCTCATCTGTGTAATGTGCAAGCAATGTACAGCACACTTTTTCATATACCTTGAAACCTCAAATAGGAACTTGATCCTTACTGTTTATTAGTTCTCACAAGATATGTTGAACTAACATCAGCATAAAAAGTCTAAATTATGTTGAACTATTTCAAAACCAACCAGTTTATAAAAGAAACCAACCAGTAACTCAGTGCAAATTTAGTGCAAAACTACTGACCAAGGAAGCCACTTTGGCACAAAGGACTTTAATGCTGGAAAAACACTGAATTGGAGGTTGGTTACTTTATTATGTATTTCCTGTGCCTCTTTGCTTGACTGAGCAGTTCACAGCATAACTGTAGTGTTGGAAAAATCTGCTACATATCCACATACGCAGCATCATTCCAGTGTAATAGAAGTATTTTTGCCTTATGTGTGATAAAAACCTCATTAACTCACTCTCTCTCTCTTCTGAGCTCCAGTGGCTCAATGGTACAGTGCTTGACATGAAATCCAATGTTTGTTAGATCAAATCCCACCTGAGAGGGATAAAACATTTAAGAAGAACTGTCACTGAATTTGGTGTTGGGAACTTTAACAAGGGACATTCTATCTGGACCAATATCTGGTATGGGGGTCAAATTTTCAGATTTCACTTGTAAAGTTCAACGGAGGGATAAAATAGACCACAACTACCAATATTCATTTGCAAGTTATTCTATACTCTTGATTTACTTATCCTAAAGCAATCTCATTTTTGTTTACACAGTACTTACTACAGGATGTAAAATGATGATAAATCTTGTAGCATTGGGCAAACTAATATTAATATAGTTCTTTGTTGGAAGTACAGTATACACTAAAACATTTATAATCGTACCTGAATATCAAAAATATATATTTAAAAAAGTATAAAATACATAAAAGTGAGCATAAGCTGTGATAGTACTGTACGCTTTCAAAATAATAGAATACTTGCAGTTAAAAAAATTTCACACCATAATTGTACAATGTGTAACTTGACAAACAACAAACCCGACAATTATGTTGAAAACACAAAGACCAGTAAATATAATGGACTCACAACATATTAAGAAGTAAGAAGATGCACTCCCTAACATATAGTATAGTATAAGCCTACCATTACATGTAAAGCACCCTTTGGAAATACAGCACACATGAAATCATTGATTTAATCCTTAGTAAATGAATACTGATACAGTTCCACCAGGTCCAGTCTCCCGAGCAAGAGGGTCTGCGGCAGGATTTGTGTTGGTAGCCCTGATGAGAAAGGTAGTCTTCATACAGATGGTGGCTGAGTAGTGGTGGATGTATAGAGGTGTAATGATATTTGTAAACTACTTTGGTTCAGTTATTTTCCTCAATCCTTTGTCTGTTGGTTTGAATTTATTTCACCAGTGTTTTGTCTTAAAGGCATCATTTAATTAACTTTTAGAACTTTTAACTTTTAGTGTATTATACATTAAAAAAAAAAATAAACTTTCCTTAAAGGGAAAAGATTTTCTAGAATATAGGCGACAACCAAAAATGGTTTCCGTTGAGAAATTCTGCCACACTTATCTGTACAAAAACATGTATAAGACTTCTGGAGTGTATTCCCTCTATTCAGGTCAGAACAAGGTTGTTTTTGCCTCATGGTTATTTGTATTACTATCAGTACAGCATAAAGTTAATATTTTTAAAATGATTTCAATGATATTCCCATGGTCAATATCTTATCGTTCAGGAAGAAATCCTAGGATACTGGTAGGGGCCAGGTCAAGCTGAGTTTAGGAAGTCTTGAAGAACTATAACTCTAGATTCTACAGTGTATCTTCTAAAAGTCCATTCAGTATCCATCTTGACATCAAAGATGTGCTTCCATCTAAATTATACAGTAAAAAAAAATCATTTTAAGAGGTGCATCATAATTATGCAGAGGCATTACATGACGACATATGAAACATACTGTACCGCTAAAATGTATAAAATTAATTTGTGTGTTTATGTAGAGAGAGAGACAGAGAGAGAGAGAGAGAGCACAAACAAAGCTGAACACAGTTACTGATTTGTCGAAAACGAGACTAATTACAAAATTTTTTTAAAGTTGTTTATGATGTTTGGCAATTTAATAAATTACATGCTCGAAGTAAGGTATGGCATAATTTAATGCCCTGCTTAGACTACGCATAATCCACTTGTATTCAGCTGATATGGAATCAGTCCCTCTATTTGTTAAGTTGGTAGGCAATAACTTAAATGGCCACACACACACACCTTCAGGGCTACCAATACAAATCCTGCCACAAACCCTTCTCACTCGGGAAACTGGACCCAGTGGAACTGTCCGGAACTGTACATGTACAAAAATAGAGCTATTGCAAAATGTTTGACTAAACTATATTGCATAATTAAAAACAAATGAAAGCCAAGCAAAATTATACACAGATGGAATACAGTACCGTACATCTATACTGTACAAAAAAGTACAAGGATGGTTATGGGTATACATTATCAAGTTAGCAAGGAGCCATGTTGACAAAGCTGCTATGAGACAGGCAAACCTGGACTCAGGATCAGGATATGGGTGAAAGCCCTTTAATATAATTAAGGTACTGTACTCATACTAACCATTTGCAAACACTTTTGGAATTGAAATTCTTAATCCATTTTACTTTTTAAAACGCTTATAGAAATTCTCATTATGTAGCTAAGTTTTCAGTTTACTGAATTTACATGGTATAAAACTATATATTACCATACTTGTGAATGCTGTGAGTCCACTATATTCCATATATATTTATTCACGTGATACACTGCAACTTGAAATGCTCCATGAAATTTACACTACTGTATACTATATTCATAGTCACACACAAAATCTTATTAACTTTCCTGAGACTAAAATCACTAAACTCATCCTAATTAAATTCAAAACATGGATCAGAATTTAAGACAAAAGATATTTTTAAGCACTTCTGATAAAATCATTCCATTTTCTATTAATGGCTATTTGTAATATTATCCAACAGAGAGTGATACTACTTATTTTGAGCCCTGATTCCATCATACATTTTGGCAACAAATTCTGTGCAAAAACTGATGCAAGTTACAAACCACTTTTTAACTATGGTGTAGTGCTTTGATAACGGTGGATGACTGGATATATCAACATCAAGATGAAATTTTCCATAAGGGGAGAGAGATTTTAAGCTAGGTGAACCACCAAAGTTCTCTCCCCCTGTTTCAGTAATCAGTTTCAGTCTGTGACAATTGCATGCACCTTCTTTCACTATCTACTGATCTTGCCTATTTTAAGGGCAAAAGCTCTAAAGAGCTACAATAGCATTTCTCATCACTAAATTATACATTTGAGGATTACCAATAGTTTGGCTGTAAAAACTGTTTCTTCAAAAGAAAAACTCTGCAGTTAAGACACAGATGGTGTTGCCAGTATAAAGAGATTAGTCCAAACCTTTGTGTACTGTAAGTTCCATATATTTTGTTTATGATGTTCATGAGTACATGTTTATTCTTTGAATAAATAGTCCATACATATAAGCTCAACTGGATGCCTAATCCCTAAGGAGGGAGGGGGGGGGGGAAATTGCAAGACTTAATGATGTAATAATCCAATTAGCTGTTATGTACTGATAATGAAAAATATACTTCTGACAAAACAGCTGTAAGGTCAAATTCTTAGCTAACATAATTTTCATTTGTATGGATATTGCACATCAAACACTTAAATTATATAGTTAGAGATATTGATTGTTCACCACTCTTAACTGCACAAATGCAGAACCTGAGTCATTCACATGAACTTAATACTTAAACATTAAAATTTTTGGTTGATCAATATACCTTTCTCCCATCTGTTATGAAAATAGAAAGCCTACAGTAAGTGGAGGTCAGCTACTGATCCGAGACCTCTCATATGCTTCATTTTGCAGACTGCCTTTCACAGTGGAAACAGACTCAGGTTTTTCAATCCATCACCCACTTACAAAATCTTCATTTGGAACACAGTTCCAATTATGTGGTCACACTACAAAGACTTTTGGCACTGAGATACTTTGGCAATTATGTAATCATTCTCCATTTGTGTAACAATCAGGGATTCCACATCAAAATATGGAAATCAGATCTCATCCAACTACAGTGCCCCTAAACTTAGGAATGAGTAGTAGCATCTACTCTGGTTCAACCTACCTAATAATAGAAGAGTTCAAAGCCATTATCAGTGTCTTTCTGGAGGAAAAACAACCTTCGATTAAGAAATGGTAGTCTGTGGTGCCATCAGTTTTTATCAGCATAACTTTTATTTTTGATTATGCATTCTACAAAAATGCCAGAATGGAATGGAATGGAATAGAGAATTTGGGCCAAAGGCCAAGCACTGGGACCTATGAGGTCATTCAGCGCTGAAAGGAAAATAGAGAGTACAAAGGTTTTAAAGGTGTAGCAGGAGGAAAACTTTGCAGTTGCACAATGAAACATCTGTTAGGAGAGGGGTGGAAAGTAAGACGGAACAAAGCAAATATGAACGGAGGCAGAGTAAAAGGAATGACAGGGGTTGTTGCAGCTAGGGGCTGAAGGGACGCTGCAAAGAACCTTAAGTAATGCCTACAGTGGACTGACAGTACCTTTTTAACCTTCAAGTGCTACAAGACAAACTCTGTTGGGTAGAGGACTGCAGTTTTCAACCGGGCACTCTGGTCAGTGCTATGATTGTCAAGTGTTCGAAGTGGTCTGGTTAAACTACCTAAAAATAAAAGTCTATTTTGTTTTCCAGTGGCTCACTGGTGAGCTTGAATTGGCTTAGAGACTTTCTTTCATATTTAATGAAAAATGCCTATTCATTAGCAAGCAGTAAAGCTGACACATCAACAATGCAGAATTTTTAGAAAAATAAAATCAGGTGGTTACATAGTAACATTATTTTAAAGTGTTTACTCTTTGCAGCTTGTCACTTTACACCCTCCTTCCCAAAACTATCACTCTTCATTTTGTCCCTCACTGCCACATCATATTGTGGTCTTAAAGACACCAGGTCACTACTTCTGTTTGATTCCTACATCCCATATTTTAGAGGATTTTTTGTTTGGGATTACCCCTTAGGGATCTCTTCATGGTCTCAACACAAGAAACTGCCCAGCTGTTGGTCCCTTTTCTGGACAAATGGTTGAGTAGTCTACACTTTCCTATTCGTTAAGTCTCTTAATGCCATGTTTGAAAAGGGCATACGTTCAGAGTCACTTTCCTCTACGGCAAAGTGCAATGAGACGAAGGTGCCAGGCCACCTTTTACTTCTCCAGGATTGCTACTCAGTATACTATCGTCTTTCCAGGTGGGTGTCATGATCTTGACTCTGGCCAGTCTTCTAGCTTCTGGGTCAGATCATGCCAAACCAAAGATGCCTAATTCATGACCTGCAGTCTTATGTAAGCTTACACCTTCTAAGTAGGTTGGCAATGTGATTGATTCCAGTTCAGTAATTTCTTACCAGATGACATCATCCTAATTAGAGGACTGCCCTCTAGGTACTACAGTACCTTGTCTGCATAAGTAAATGGCTAGGCCTAATAAAATGCTGTACAGTATATGTTGAATAAAAATACACTACCATATATCAACGTCCATCCACCCTCCCCTCTGATTGGAAGCAGATATCACTTCAAGGGAAAGCTTAAAAAATAAGATGAAGCTAAGCATTGAGGCATAAACCTTACTTGAATGGTATACTGTATCTTTGCAACCTACAAGAACAAAACATGTTTCTTGATATATTCTTAGTGGTCACCACTCTGTACAGAAGTGACAGCCCCCAATAAGTCAATGAGTTGCATCTATGAAACAATGTTTTTTTATAATTATTTTATTTAAAAAACAGCAATTTTCATTCAGGAGGGTCCTATCATATTTCTTAGTGTACAGAACACTGGCACCTCAACTCACAGGATTTTGTTATTTACTGGGTGTCTTGTAGAGTATAGCATAAAAAAGAAAGATGTTTTGTACTTTTGTGTTACTGGCTTTGCTAGTCAAGTATGTGGGGTTATTTTCTCTGGTGTGTTAACAGTTTTAACTACACTGTACAATATAGTTACATAATATAATACTGCATACCTACTGTACAATGTTAAAAAGCAATTTTTAAAATTGAAAGCATCACTTTTTGTTCATTAGGCAATGACATGCTCAGAAATTTTGAGATGTTTGGTTAAATAGTATAACTGCATGCATATACAGTACAGTATATGTACTGTACCTATATTTCTGAACGGGCAATAACACTATTGCACATCCTTGTTAAACATATAAAAACAGCTTACATGAATATTATTAAAAGTGATTTTGTTTCATAGCGTGAGCATGTGCTCTGAATTTAAAATATCTGTTGTTAAAAAAAGTATAATTGCATTGTATGTGTACTACAGAATATTAAGTCAAATATTACAATATTAACTGAAAGTTTAAACAGTTCCATGCTTCCTTGTTTCATTGTGCATGCATGAGCTCTGAGGATTTGCATGAATTTGTGACATCACTGTTTGCTCCATTCCATACCAATGGAATCCAATGATTCTTAGTCTGACTAAAATGTCCACTGTCGCCCCAACCTCACTGCAGCCTTGCTAACATCTTACACAAAATGTTTGCTACGTCTAATACTCATTAGTAGTCTGATTGACTTGTGCTATATTAAATACATTTTTGTTTATATTTTGTCTATACTTACACAAGCATTGTGTTAGTATATTCAGAGTCTCATCATGTTAGGATATTCATAGTCTTTTATCATTTTGTAATATTTTTGTGCATTTTACGTATCTTGTAAGCATACCTGGTAGGATACCTGGTAGGTAGTTAGAACTTTTGAAATCAGTTATGTTCAGTTATGTTTTTTTAGGCTAAATTCTGCAGTATTGTATTGTAGATATTTTTAGAAGCAATTCATTTTGTATATATCTCTGAAACTGAATGATTTGCATATTTTAAACTGAAAGAAAATTAAAAAAAAACAAGTAAGGACAGACTATTAATTACTTTATACGGAATTGCTGTATGCTATAAGCTAAGCAAGTTGCTCAAGGGTGCTGTAGTAAGTAGGCTATATGCCAGTCTCTGTTACTTAATGGATTTCATGATTTCATTACTTACCAGGAGGGGCAGGCCCTCCAACTGTCCACTAAGTTGAGGTGCCACTGTTTAGAAAACTGGTTTGTAATAGTTCTTACATAACCAAATAAAACATCCTCTATTGCAAATTATAAAGAAAAACATCTGAAATGACAGTTGCCTTCACTTTCAATGATAACAAACCATAGCTGGCTTCTCTAAAAAAAAAAAAAAATGAAATGCACACCTTTAGTAATAGATTCCCTCTCCTGTCTCTAATGATATTAATCTAACAAAAGGTAAACAGTAACTTACATTTACAACCTGGTGGATAAAATTTGTATTGTCAACGTACTGCATCAAACTATGAACCTGATTAGTTCAAAATTTCCCATATAAATCATGATTTTAATTTCTGACTTTCAATCTCAGTTTGGGGCAGCCTTCATTACCATCCCCCAAGTTGCAGTATGTTTGCTATTTACAGACCATTGCAGCAAAAATTACGTTTGGTTTTAAATGTGCATCATATTAGTAAATATGGCCTGACTACTATATTTAAATTTATTTTGTTAAAATTCTGAGAAGGTAAAAAGAAACCCAGAGATATCCAGAGCCTACACTTATTATGTAGTGTTACTGGAGCTCTAGTTTAAATTGAAATAATTTCCATCCCTCTCTAATTTCAATTTTTGTAATTAAAAATCAGTATCCCATATTATTCTTTCACCTCATGGCATACATGGCATTTGATAAATTTATTACCCTTATTGTAGAAGCACAACAAAAATATGAAAATGTTTTGATAGGGAATTTCACAGACTAAGCAAGGATGGAAAATGGGAGAGGGTACTTTCAAATATCATACCAATGTTGGGCCAGTAGTCTGTAGTCAAACTTTTAGTTAGTTGCATCTAAGGACAAAGCAAGCAATTTGACAATCCTGAGGAAAGAAAAACAATCATACCTGATATGGAAGCAATAAAAGGTTCAAGGATAGAGAAGGAATTAGTGCGATTCAGCGATTGTTGAAAAGCACGGCGTTTCAATGGGGGCAGGTTGCCAGTTTTTCCAATACCAACAGTTCCTAAAGCTCCAACACCAACACCACCACCACTGGACCCAAGCAAGCCTCCACCAGCATGCCCAAGTTTCAGCATTCTATGCCCTATAAGCAAGGAGTCATAATCATTGATTAAACAGTAAAATCCCTTGTGTATGTAAATAGTGTAATGATGAATACCAAACCTAAGAAGCAGTTTTAACTATTTCAAGTTTTTGGCTATTAAAAGTGTTATAATCCACAACAAAGTGATGATCTACATATCCAAATCCACTTTTTCTTGAGATGCACTTTAAATTAGGACATTTTCAGAAATATTGTACAGTACTGAAGTTGTGAGCTTCAATTAGCACCCAAAGCCCTCTAGGGGATGTATTATGGAATGATTCTTTTTACTGCATAACTGTCGCCATTAGCTATTCTGTTTTCATTCAAATCTCCTTTTTTTATATATAAAATTAGTACATAAACAGAATCTTGTAAACTTAAAACTTTGAGTGGTCCTGGCTTTTTTTGATCTACTTCATAAAAGTGTATTCATTTCTGGATATACCACAAATTGTTCCTGTGAAATTACAATAATTGCAAATACTGTACAGAATAAAGGCTAAACTTTTAACAACATAAATAACAATATCTATTTTAATAACAAATTGACAAATGAACAAGGGACCAATATAATGCTGTCTTGTGAATATCAGAATAAAGACATTGTTCTGTCTTGTGAATATCAGAATAAAGACATAATTGTTCTGATTACATAAGTAAAATAATTAGAAATACCATGAAAATCCAATCTAAAACTGGGCCAGAATATCATCTTGGTCAATGTTTCAGTTTAAACAGTGTTACTCTACTTATGTTTCTTACACAAAACAAATCTGTAAAAAAAAATGCATTGCGTGAGAGGAATAAGATGGTGGCTTTAAGTAATCCAAATCGAGATTTCTACTTCTGGTAGAGGAAGTCTTTGTGATGGTAAGACAAAATAATGATTTCATCAATGTAAAGATTTAGTTCTAGAAAAAAACATTTTACAATCAGTGGGGACATCAAATACTTCCATCCTCATACTTCACAATCAAAGGTGATGGAAAGGTAACTATCCCTTTGGCTTCCATATAAAAATCACTGATTAATCTCTGGATTTTTATTAAGCTCTATTCTGAAATTCAAGAAAGAATTCATACTGGGTCTTTAACCTAAAATTCTGAATATAAACCACCTTACTAATAACCTGCAGCACAGATATATTTATCAGTAATTTGGCTAAATTTATGGAATTTCTCTGCAATTGTGCAAGATATACAATGGAGGAAAACTGTGTTTGTTGGAAACTTTAACCCCAACTCATTCAGGGATACTTATGGTGGGTAATACTTATGTTGTCTAAACTGATGCCAATAACAAAAGGCTATTGTGTCATGCCAGCATTAAAGAAGATTTGGAATTTACATTTTTTTTAAGGAAAAGGGATACATTAAGCATCCATACAATACATTTTAAGTATTTTGTAACTAAAGGAGTTCATGCTGTGACTCCACAAATGCCATCACTCCCAAAGCATTCTGCATGAAATCCCAACCTACAATATAACACCAATATGAGTTTATAAAATATTTTTAGATTGCTAAAGTAAAAATTACTCATGCTATTCTGCCAACATGGTAAGCTGACACGTCATCAACCGACAGAAGACATGTCAAGTCTTCCAATTTGGTTGGTATCCCTTATTAAAATAGGGAACCCCCCTACTCACTAGGTCAGTACCACATACAGTGTGCCTTATGTGTTAAAAAGTTCTTTGCACTGTCACCTCAGCATCAGCTGCATTGCTTTCTTCCATTTACTCTTTACCTCTACCTACATATTTTACTTCTTATTTAATGGTAAATTCTCCACACAAATTCCACACATCTAAAAATAGGACTTAGTGGTCTTATTCAAGCAATTAATAATAATAATAATAATAATAATAATAATATGAAGGAAGAAGACCCTCTCTGAGGCAAGTTTTGTTGAATAAAATGGCTGCATTTTGCAAACTGATTTTATACTGAGTTTTCTCAATTCTTCTAATTCTTTGCTTTTCCTACACATCAGTATTAGTCAGTAATTGGTCAATGTTCATATTTCGATGGATTAAACAGCGTACTTCTTACAGCAGAAATTCTGTATTCAAACCAATACAGCAGGTAACTGAAACCTGGGATGTAAATCTGTATATTTTCCTGACGTTATTTTCAATGGTATTTCTTCTTTTTCCTTTTTCTGAAGTCTATCTGGTATTTCTATACTCTTTCTGTCAACATGTTTCGACCAGCTCGATGGCCGTCTTCTGGACATTGGGATGAGTCTGGAGACACAGGGCGTTCATCTTGGATCAGGTTGATTTTTCATTGGCTGCCTGAGGTGATTCTCCTCAGGCAGTCTCCTCTCGTGCAGTGATGGTTGTGTGCGCTCTTGTGTGCGTGCGCTGGAATGCCCGTTAGCGACTGTATTATTAGGAGGGTTGTTGCCTGCAGATGGACGTGATTGGTTTGCTCATCTTGCTCATCCGGGGTGCCAGTAGGTGCCACCCTTCTTGCCGATGTTGGGAGGAGGAAGGTCTCTTGTGTAGTATTGAGACTCAGCTTCTCTCTCCTGATGTGTAGGGCTTCCAAGAGGCATAGGCGGCCCTACACATCGGGAGAGAGAAGCAGAGTCTCAATACCATACAGGAGACCTTCCTCCCAACGTCAGTGAGAAGGGTGGCACCTACTGGCACCGCGGATGAGCGAACCAACCAGGCGTCCATCTGCGGGCAGCAACCCTCCTAATAATACACTCTCTAGTGTGCACTCCAGCGCACAAACGCAAGAGTGCACGCAACCATCACTGTGCCAGAGGAGACTTTGCCTGAGGAGAATCGCCTCAGGCAGTCAATGAAAAATCGACCAGATCCGAGATCCCCTATATATACCGCCATGAGAGCCCTGTGTCTCCAGACTCATCCCAATGTCCAGAAGATGACCATCGAGCTGGTCACAACATGTAGACAGGAGTAGTATAGAAATACCAGACAGATGTCAGAAAAAGAAAAAAGAATAAATACCACTGAAAATACCATAAGGAAAATCTATGGATTTACATCCCAGGTTTCAGTTACATGCTGTATTGGTTTGAATAAAGAATTTCTGCTGTAAGAAATACGCTGTTTTATCCATCGAAATATGAACATTGGCCAATTACTGACTAATACTGATGTGGAGAAAAAGAGAATTATTAGAAGAATTGAGAAAACTCAGTATAAAACCAATTTGCAAAATGCAGCCAATTTATTCAACAAAATAATAATAATAATAATAATAATAATAATAATTACTTTATAACATCACTGCTGCCTTAATAAGCTAGTTTAGATACAAAAAAACTTGGTCATAGGGAGCCTAGGAATAGGGCAATCCACAGAGGTAATGACACTGTTTATTAAATATGATTAAAATTTGTTTTGGCCAAAACAAAACATAAAAATATTTAACTTGGGCTTAGTCACTACTTAGGTAGAAGACAATGCTTGTAGTTGTTCAGCATTCTATAAAACGACAGGTTATTGAAGCTGGTAATCTTTATCAGTAAACATCTCCAGTCTTCAGCATTATCAATTGCATATGCTAAATAGCATAGTATTATAATGTGAGAGCATCAATCTGTAACAACACTCAATATCAGCAAGATGGCGCTGCATCACCTGGTTGTAACTCAATATGATCAAGATGGTACTACTCCATCTTGAGACTACAACGCAACTATCTCATGATCAGTGATTAAAAAGCAGGGATAAAACAACAGGAAGGTAATGATAAACCTAATAAAACATTTCCATCTTGGGTAGTCCAGACTTCAACAAGACCTTGGAGACCTGAGTGAGAACTCAGAATTGCATAATATCAAAATTTTAATATTTCCAATTTAGAGATTCAGAAAATCAAGAATATGAGCAATGGAAATAATGCCATGACCTTGTTAGCACTTCCCTCTGGAAGACAGCAAGTCTTGTGCATTTCAAATAATCAACTTCAATATAAGTACTGCAGTTTTCTTAGCCAAGAGTGAGAAAGATGGTGTTTCTGGAAGTCTTATTTGTGATCCCTATAAATGGAGTGCCTAGTCATCTTTCATAAAGTGTGCTCATAGGCCTGAAGAGTAGCAGATTACGCCATCCTAATACAGCATTCTCTTTCAATATTTCCTTTGAGAACTTCCACAGCACAGAGGTGGTGACATACTTCCCTACACAACAAAATCAAGTAGGACTAAAAGACCAAAACTAGCCATGACCTCACTGATTAGAGAATTTAGTTGTTGCTTACAGTCGACCACATAAGTTATATAAACCAATGATTAGTCCTCGGAGTGAGTGACATTAGTTGGTAATTCATGAAACATTGCCATTATGGCAACAAAAAGAACACTAGAAGAGAAAGGTTGTCTTCAAGGTAACCACATCGATTTGGGACCACCTTGACATGATGAACCCCAGTAATCTGTTCCTGGGTTTGAGTCCAAGAGTCCCATATACCATTATATCTTTCTTTGAATTAATTTTTGTGGAATTTTCCACTTTTGCTAAAATTTATTGGACCTGATAAACAGGAATGGACCTGATAAACAGGAAAGGATATCATAACTGGGATTCGGTTTATATCCGAAGCTAAATAGTGGGAATTGTGGTAGAATCATCAGCTGCCCAATAATGTTCGGACCTGAGAGATATCAGGCAGAACTATTCTTTAGGGCTGGACCACAGATTCCAGGGGGGGTCTGGTTCTGGGGATAGGACTCTTGGCATTCCATCCAGTTTGCCCATAACACGATTAGAGTGGAGATGATAGTATTCTCGTAATACCTTCGGTCCTAGCAAGCGGGTTTGGCTTACACTTGGGCCACTATAATCATGTTGTGCCATCCCCTGTGGGGTAGGGTAGGGACGTGGACATTTGGAAGTCAGTTCTCACTTGTGCCATTGATGGAGAAATAAACCCCATGAAAGGCTGATGATATCTTTTTAAGGTTTTCAGGTTTGTTATTATTTTTTTTTACCCCTCTCAAATCTTTATGTCTAGCATTTATAAGGATTCGAGTACCCCTGGACTCTCTGATGGTGCTGTTCTGGCACAGATGACGACCTCTGCACCCACCTTGGAGACTGAAATTTCTACAAATGTTGATGACTTCTCCAAAAATAAATTGACAAAAAGCAGTAATAACAAATATCATGATCCCCCTCCTGACTTCCCCTCCCCTGGACCCTCTAGCCATGCTTCACTGATGACAACTTCAAGCAAGGACACAGACTTCTCTCAGAAATCTTCGTCCAAAATTAAATCCTCAACATAGCCAGCTTGTGTGAAAAATTTGAGAATGCTCCATACTGAAGATTTACCAGTCTGTTGTGATTATGAAATGATCCTGACAGCTCTGAAATCATTTGGAACTGTTGTAGAAATCAGGATGAACTTTATTGATTCAAGGTAAGATCTGTAAATAAAACCAGATCTCAGGGTCTGACTATTTACCAAGCCCTAAAGAACTGGTTAGGTTAAATCTAATACTGTACTGTAGTCTTCCTTATTGATGATAAGAAACTCTATTACTAATCTAGATTATCACCTTATAAGAATCTGCATAGTATTCCTAGTACAGAGAACTATCATGGATTTTTGAAGTCATGTATTACATCATACAAAAGAATATAATGGCCATTCTGTTGGTCTGTAGAACTGTAATATATTTCTGGGTGTAAAGTGTCGGAAGCTAGAGATTGCGACAGAACCACCCAAATGGTTTTGTCAAGGTGGCAACCCCTGTGTTAATTATAATAGATGGTTTAAGCAAACCAGCAAGCTAAAAATCTTAAATCTCACAAGGCTGGTCCCCAGGATGTTTCTGAATAAAATGAATTAGATCTTATCTAATAATTTACAGCTCATCATAACTGACAAATTATGATGTTTCTCCTGCTATTGTACAAATGATGCAATGCATGTCAATGAAGGTTCTCTAAACAACCATAATAAACTAAGAAATTCATACAGTAAAGAAGTGTGAACTTACAGGTTTTTCCTGCAGTTTATTAGTGTTCATCATCCATCCTATGGTTCAAGTGGCTAGGGTATGAGTGAGCCCAGATATATATGTGGGAAGCAAATGTTACTCAACAATCATGTCTCTAACTTGTCAGAGGTGCTCCTTACACAATGTCCCCACAGACTTTGTGACTTTTTAATACATACTGTATATGGTCAGCCAACTAGCTAAGTGGGAGCTAAAATATAATTCACTTTATATCTGTGCAAATATACTAAGAAAAAAATCAGTCAACAAATTGCAATTAGGCTTCCAAGCAAATTAATAATCTCATTAAAAATGCATAGGAATACTATCAGTAAAATATTTATCATTGAACATTTCATAAAATAACAAAATACATTTCACAAATTTTTTTCCTGGAGTTATATAGCTTGTCCATTGTGTAAAGTGTGTTCATTTTTCAAAATAAGAGCATTCTTAAGTTAACAAAACACCATGCCCTTTCTCTTAATGCATACTAAAATTAAATAAACTGGTAATGGCAAATGCACTATCCACAGGTCCTGACATCAGTATGATTACAAAAGGCAATACAGTATACTGAATTGATCAAAAGGGTGCAAAATTGATGAGAAGGTTCCTGAATACCTGGGGTATGCATGTCTCTAACATGTGACAATTGAGGCAGCAATGACACTGGTGACTTACTGAGCAAGGGGGCCTCCTCTAGTGAGGGATAAGCACCTCACAGGAAGATTCAAAGCTTTATTGGCTTCTGAAAATTTGGTTCCTGATTACGACTGCATTATTATGGCCAGTATAGCATAAGAAAACTTTTTTACTTTGTATAAACACAAATGCCCTCTTGTATATAATTTAAACAATGTAATATTGTTTAATGCTCATATTATTCCATTCTTAATTATTCAATTCAGTTCAGTCATATATTTCTAATACAGTTTAACATTCTCTTCTTAAGCCATGGCTTACATAAGGATCTTTTAGACACATTCCCATCAAACAACACATACAATATAAAAAATAAAATAAAACTAGCCTACCATGATGAATCTGCTGAGATGGAGCTGAGCCTCTCCGAGTAGATAAATAATGTTGATCTGGCCTTTCAGCTCCCCCTCTTAGTCCTCCCCACAACTCTTCTGGTTTCAAAAGTGGGGCAGAACCACGACGACCATGAGCATACATACTTCCCTGTAAAATTCAAAATTTTTGTTAAAGTTGTGCTTTCAGTTGCAATGTACATGTGATTACAACATCATGGCTAAATACAGGAAATAAAAACCAAACTCTGAAAAAATAATTGATTCAGTACAGTAACTGCAATTTAAAATCTCTTTGAAAAACCTTACTATGTTTGGAAAGTTAATTGTTTCACATCCCCCTAAACTGATAGTGTACTACACTTCTATCGATATTAGCTTATTGTAAAGCTTCAACTTACTAACATTACATAAAATTACACTGACTGCTCGAGAGTGTGTGGCTAACAATGCAGCACTGCTTTTAAGCCCACCAAAATAATAATAATAACCTAATTATGAAAATATCTTCTCAACTGAATAACAGAACATTAAGTAACACACAGCTGCACCAAAACACCTACAATAAAACCATGCTATTTTTATAATTACCAGCAATATCAGTTTCAAATACCTTCCTATAGTTATAATTAGTTAAAAAAATCACATATTTGTATCTGTATTTTCAGAATGTTTAGACTTGACCAGATAAAGAAGCATTAACCTACAATAAGGTTATACTGGAATATGGTGCATAAATTCACAATAAATGCTAAATGCATGCATGAAACAATTTAGCATTTTCATCACAGGATTCTCTTTGGAGATACCCTGTAGTGGAAAATTTGATATTTATTTGTAAAGCAATTTCAAAAATGCCAAAATTAAAAAGTCTTTAACTACTTCTAGACTACTGACATTAATTGCTTTTAATATTTACTCATTTACTTTGATTCTAAATTCTAGGCAGCCCAGAATTGGCACTAGTTATAACTAAAGGTAAACAAGCTGGATGCATCATCACTAGTGCCACATTTAACCCAATTTGGATGAGCTGGGTAGTCCTATGTGCACCTGGATTTCACTGAGGTTTGACTTAACTTTTTCATTGGTTTCCATAAATGATCACCTCTAAATTAATAATTGTTCTGTTTGCAAAATTTATCCAGATTTATAATAAAAGGAATCATGGATTAATTTTGAAAGGATAATATTTTTGTACTTCTATCCACTGCTTCAAGGCTTTAGAAAACTTAATATTTTACTGGTCAACAAGGTAGTCGACTAAGTACACCAAAATTTATAGCATAACAGTTTTATAAACATACCACACCAAAATTTATAGCATAACAGTTTTATAAACATAAGATAAATCTATTTTACAATGAAATAAAAGCTAGAAAAATCTTCTTATCAAACAGAATGTAAGCCTCAAAAAATATCTTACTATATAAACATGAAATCTTTACTTATTCTGAAAACTAAATCCACACAAGGTAAAATCCTCATAATTCCTTTTTTTATTTTAAGAAAACCTACAACTCTCACACAAACACATATTTACACTCTTCAGTTTAAAAAAAACTGTCCAAATGATTAAAGATCAAAGGTCAACAACTGTAAAGAGATAAACATTTTAAACCAAAACACTCAAATCTTTATGAGAAAAAAAATCTTAAAACTCTTACTAAAGTAATACAGGTTATAATACAACATACAATATTTATGGCATTTATAGTCTTTCACGTAACTCCATAAGAAACAATGATAACCACTGGGATATGTAATAATGACATCATATTCCAGTGTATCACCTGAAAATTGCTAACATACCTGAGACTGATTGAGCTTATAAATGCCTGGCTTTACTAATTTCTCTCTAGGATCACAGGCCTTCTCCTCTTCATAATTAAGGCTCCTCCATGCACGCGTTTTCCACAAAGGCACTGGCCTTTCTCTGCTGCTTACTGGTGGTTCCCTGGGTGCTTGATTTTCTTTATCTCCATCTAGATCTGGATGCTCCACACGTGCAAACTTGTTGCCCTCATGGGACAACCGATCCAGGAACTCTCGTTTACTGCTACTGCTAGAGCTATCAAGTGAAGCTCGTCTCACAAGCACCTTGCCACTTCGACTTCGGTAACGGGAACTATCTGAGCAGTCTGAATGAAGGAATGTAGCACCTTGATAACTTTGTTGAATAGAATTTCTACTGTGAACCCCACAATCTCGAACTGAATTAACTGGATCACCCCTTGTTGACCTGTGTGTTTTGCTTCCCGCTCCATCACAACAGTCCCCACCACTACTGTAACTTCCACCACCACTACAATGAACACTACTACTACCATCCAAAACTGTACCCCTTGCAGAACTGCCAATAGCTTCTGTTCTTGGTTTTGTTTCTTTTGAAGATGCTGGACAATCTTCCTGAGCACTTTGGGTGGTAGAATCTTCACTTGGGGTTGGTGATAAAGGCTGTAATGTGTGTAGTGGTCGACTACGATGCTGGTGAGCCCAAAGAGGGGGAAGAGACATACGACGTGCAAGTCTGCCACCAGAATGGCGGGACCTACCTGTATCCACTCCTCCCATTGCCGTAATTGATGGATCTGGCAGGAGAGCTTCACTAGTGAGGGTAGGGTTTGGATCTGATAAACGGGGTCTAACAGAAGTCAAGGAAACACCTTCCATCATTACAGTCTCAACTACCAATGGCTGACCACCTTCTTCTGGCAAGCTCTCCCTCCTAATAACTGTGCGAGGCACCAAACAAGGGAAATTGAGTGGCACAGAATGCCTTCTTCCTAACTGTAAGGATCTTGAGACATTCTCTAAAGAACCCAGTACAGACTGATGACTATCTCCACTACTACTAGGGGTGGTTCCACCTTCAACTTCATCAACATCTTCCTCGTCATTATCAATAGGTAATCTGGGAGGTTCTTCAGTTCCAGTAGTGCTTCTTGTGGCAGTTTGTTTAACAACCTCATCAGATAACTGTTCTTCCCAACGAGTGAGGTTGGTGTTCATGTTGTTTACCATAGAAGAGGAGAGCCCAGTACCAAGCCAGCAGTTCCATGCAGAGAACAATGGAGAAACTACAAAGCGGATGAAGCCTGAAAAGAATTAACATATAGTAAATGTCTCACTGTAAAAGAACTTAGAAAGTCTATACATATGGTAGATGAAACTTACATGGGATATCTTCCTAACATAACTGGTGAAACAGAACAATAAAACAACAGTTACAGTACACTCTCTCATTCTCATGATAAATATATACAGTTCCTGCGCATTAACGTATTATATTGTATAAATTGGATTTAAGCATAAAATTCTGCCTTAGAAACCATGCACTGGAGTACTGTACTGATGTTTAAAACTAGGTTTTTTAGTATTACAGTACTAGCAATAAAACATATTTTATCTTATACCTCACCAATGCACCTTTTATGAATGCGTATGTACAAAATTTAGATGAAATGATTTATGCTTTACACTATCCTTTCTGCAGATATTATAAGTTTTAAATATCCCACATAAGACCACAACTGAATTGTACACTGTTTTCGGCTTCTTCCTTATAAAAATGTCATGGTAAGATCAAAGTGTTACAAAGATAAAATTTATAAAATTTTAAAAATTCATTTTCAATCATGTGCACCATAACTGATATGGAAGACATCTTTCAATATACGTTCAGAAATACTAGAATACAGTATGTCAGTGAAACAAGAGGATGAGTAAATATTTCTACTACAATGTTTGATACCAATAGTGAAACTTAAGAAAACAGTCCTGAGTATTGTAGAAATTCTACACAATGACTCTCCTAAAAATGACATATTTTAAATGAAATTTGCATTTTCTAAGGTATACTGACCATAGCCTTCCATATATGGAGTACTGTATACTTAAGTGCATGTGCTGGACCAGCTGTGATCTGGACAACAGGGAAGTTTAACCCAAGGGGGAGGCACACTCTCTGACCCACGCTAACCATTGCTTCTTAGCTGCAATGTAAGGAATGTAGTGGGATGGCTGAAGCAAGTAAAACCTGTGTGAAAGGCTTTGGTCTGTATACCTAATAAAATGCAAATTACTTAAAAAAATTTATGATTTATTCCAACATACATATACAAACACTTTCATATATGGAGAATCACTCCTTACATGGGAGGTAGGTCCCATAGCCAAGGATGAGGACCAGCAGCTCCTGTCGGCATTAAAGGAAGCCATGAGAACAGGACAAATAAGGAGAATTCCTGGATAAAGGTAATACTTCATAGGAACAATGTCTGAAGAACCTTGACTTTCCACAAGGAAAGTCAACTTGGTTGGCAGTTTTCTTAAGACTACTTAAGATAATGGGTTACAGGAAAACTCTTCCATGTCCCCTATCTCCCCATGTTATAGAGAGAGAGAGAGAGAGAGAGAGAGAGAGAGAGAGAGAGAGAGAGAGAGAGAGAGAGAGAGAGAGAGAGAGAGAGCAATGCAATGAAACTGACACGACAGACAACTCTAAAAGGGGGTACTCAACCAAACCACAGGCAAACAAGGAAGATCACAATAAGGCACTTGTTAATCATTTGGTAGCTGAGGAGACAATGGTTAGCATAAGCCAGTGAGTGTGGTTTGCACCCCCCCCCTCTCCTCTTGAGTTACCATCCTTGTTATCCAGATCACAGTGAGCCTAGCACATGCACTGTAGGACACCCCCATACATGAAAAGCATAGCGTTTGTATCCCCAAAAAAGTTGTAATTCTTTAACAAACAGAAATGAAGATCTGACCATGAGCAATACAGATTAGACAAGTAAAAGAATGTTTTATAATTTCTACCTTAGAACACATAGTGAAAGTAAAAACACTTACCTGTTTGAATTTTTGCTACTGATGTTATATATCTGTCACATGAAGATGTAACAGGCAAATTCAATTGTCTCTCATAGTCCCCTTGACGGTAAAATTCATCACATATCTGAAAAGTAAGAAAGCAATTACAACACAATGACAATTGTGAACAATATATTAAATGATAATACACATAACATGTTTAGGCCTTCTTAATAACACAAGTACCTGAAGATAATACATAGTAAAATGGTTACAACAAGCAAAACTAATTACCTCTGATATGGATGTTACATTTGGTCTGGTTTATTTTTCAATCTTTTTGATAACAGGATTATCAAACAAGCTATATGAAGATTTTCCTAAACTTTTACCATGGTAGGCCCTTTTGTCTGACTAAAAATTATTAGAATTAGGAAGAGACATGAATATAATTATTTTCAAAAGGGACCTTTTGTGGCTAAGTTGCTCATCCTTGGCAAAGATTTGCAGTCTCCAAACACTATTGTTAAAGATATGTTGTCTTGATACATGACATAAATATCTTAAACTTTCATTTGTCATGCAAACATACAGTCAATTCTCAAGATTAAAATGTATTTCTAAATTCATTGCTTATATAAAATAAATGGTTAGATTCAAGTACTTGGGTAGAGTGCTCAAAACCAAAGCTGATACCCAACAAAATCTTTTCAAAGTATTAACAATGGATCATAGTACACCCCAAGGCATACCAATATAAATTTGTGCATCATAGTTTGGTAGTGTTGGGTTGCATACAATGCTAATTACCGAGTTAGAATAGACTGGTTAGATAGTTTAATAGCAGCATCATTACTTTAAAATTATTTTACATATATAATTTCACAGACTATGGTACAGTTTCTTTATTTTCAACCAAAGATAACTAAGACGAGAGGCATTATGATGAGAAAAAACTAACGCAAGAACCCAATATTAATAACGCTGTATAAATTTTACTTTGTTAAAAATTAATTCTTAAAAAATTTTAATAAATAAAAAATAAAGATTAGTCTGATACAGTTTTATAAAAACGAGGAGGAAATACTTATGTACACAAAAATAGTTAGCTATAACTACTCCATAAAAGTCAGAGTTATGAAGAAGTAGGCATGAAGTTCCATGAAGAGCTCTCCACAACTCCAGATTATGTTTTCATAATTTCAACCTATGGAATCTATAGTTACTTACAACTGCATATTATTCTGACCAGCTACACCTGCTTTGCTGAGGTGTACACTTTAGTAAATTTCTATCATTATTATTATAACCAAACTAATGAAATAATTTATTTAGCTCCACAGGGGTGGTCAAAAGGATATGCCTTTAGTACTGATAAGTTTACATTTTACTTATTCAATTACAGCTCTTTATAAATTTTATTTTTGGGTTAATTGAAAACTATGAAGATTCTGACAAAATGTCCTTAACTGATTTGACATTCGTTGTCAATTATATACTGAACGTTCACACCAAAAATGTTCATTGCTGGTATTACCTGACAGCCTGTACTTTAAGGGACTGGATCATATGGGCTATTCATCAAATGCCCTTGGGTGAATTGAGTATCGAGTTCTAGGACATGTCAAAATTACTTGGGTTGTGTTATTTTGATATGATGAATGTCGTATTACAATACTGGGCTTGGTTTTTTTACTAGGTAACATGTTCACAGTTTCATTTATTAATACAGGTAGTAATAGATTTTGGAGATGTTATACAATTACTAATAGAAAAATCTGAGTGTGATCTTATAACAGTATTACAGCTTTGGCTGCTTTACCAGCTTCATTTCCTTTAATGCCTACAAGGTTAGGACTCCAATATACCTCTATATTTTTACCTTGCATAATTTATGATGTGAAAATTTTATCTGCTGTACAGTACAAGGGTATTTTTGGGATTATAATTTTGTAGGGCTTCTATAGCACTTCTAGAGTTGATTACTGATGTCATTTATTGCTAATCTGAAGAGAATGCTACTATGCACGCTTCTCTGTGGTACCCTGTTTTCAAGAAAGTAAGTCTGAATAAACATCATCAATTCATACTTGAAAGATATACTGTAGTCCATTAAAAAGTTTTCTACAAAAATTAGCAAGTAACCACATAGTATAGTATAATTTTTTGTACTTGAAAGGTGTGGTCCACTAAAAAGTTTTCAACAAAAATTGGCAAGGGCCTAGATACGTTTAGTATAATTTTTTAATATTGAGAATCTTCATGTGGCATCATAAACTTTACGTACATCAACGAAAATGGCTATTGCTAATTGTTTGCATTCAAATCCTCCACTTGATGTAATCTTCTGGATGGGCCCGTGAATCTATAATGGATCTAATGTTCTGTGATCCAAGCTTGGTAAGAGTCAATATCTTATTTTCACGTTTGTGCTATATGAGTCATACACTTTACCAGTTTCTTTAACAATCTACATAGGCAACTTGTTAGGGAAATTGGCTGGGTATTATCCTGGTTTGGAGATAGGAATAATTATGACATTATGCTATTCTTCAGGAACAAATTCCTGAGCCAAAAATTATGGTAAGACTGTAAAATGTATGATTTAACTAAAGGTTCTAGATATCAGATCAATTCAGAACAAATGCTACCTAACCCAAGAGCAGATTTGTTACAATCTGAAAGGGCATAGTCTAACTCTTCCATACATAGTTTACTACAGTATTGTAATATATATCTTGTACTGTTTCAAAGTTTAGTGAGTTTGTTTCAGTTTGAGTTTTTATTTTATGGAAATGTTCAGCTAAGATTTTATCTGCTGCTGATGATGGCAAGATTTTCTCCTATGTTGCTTACTTCTTGGGGGTCAAGAACCATATCCCAATATCTTGGCGACTTGATTAATGTCCCATTTATTTTCCTGAATTTTTGCCACTCTTTTTGTAGATAAATATTGCCAAAGATTTCTGATACTTTCTGATTCCAAATTTTTTCACAGTTTGTTTTACAGTACAGTATATCGGCTTCACTGTATCAGTTTATAACTTCCAAAACCATAAAACAAAATTATAACATAATATTGAGTAAAAAAGGACAAGAATATGATGATGCTTAACATAGTAAAGATTATAGATGTGAAACCCACTGCTTAAAATGAGGGAGACCCCAGGAATATGAGATTAACAACTTGCTTGACTAACATACCCTTGACAATACAGTAATGAAGAAAATAATTCAAATAATCCATAACCCATGGCCATCAGCTATATCTGCTGGAACAATATTAAAAGAACAGTAAATTTAATGAATTTCCAAGAGTTTATGGTAATACCCTTACCTTGTGTGACCACTTGCGAGATATATCCCATGGCCGGCAGGGATTACATATATCTGCACATTTTAATGCAATTTGTAAGCAGAAATGTCGATGGTCTGGATCCCGCATGTCTAAGTTTTCTCCATCTAAGTATTTCTGTAATATTGAATATTTTATTAAGAAAATTAAAATTTTTTTCAAGAGTGCTGTTTATTTTATCCAATTAGGTTGAAAAATAAATGGACACAAACAGAATGTAGCAATCCTAAACTCACTCACACAGATCTGCAATCTAAGCAAAAGGTCTTTACAGAACAGAGTACAGCAATCTTACAATGCATTTTTAAGATACTGTACCAATACTGCATGATAAAAGAGATGATCAAAGGCAAAATCATACCTGAAATCTTGTGAGGAATTCCTGTTGCCTTGTAATATCTGTAGCCAGGATGAGAGAACGGATCATATCTTGAAGCGTATTGACATCATCGGGAGACCAGGAGTCCAACAACCCTGATTCCCACAGACATCCCATTGCACATCGCCAGTGATGGTTTTCAAGAACACTGAGGTTCTACCAAGGATAAAAATGGACTGCTGAGAAAGCTTATTTTTTATAAAAACAGCTACATTTAATAAAACCTAACTTTACTAATGTACATTAAATATTCACTTAAAACTCACTCTTCATAAAAATGGGTTTTGTTAAGTTTTACATAGGCATATTGTAATAAATTTTATAGAATATTAACCATTTTGAATTTCTTTCCTACATTTGTTTTCCCAAAACTTACTGTTATCCACTAAAATACTGGTTAAGAAATGCTCTCTGAATAAAAATTTTATCAAATATGAGGTACTGTAATGCAAATAAACAGCCAAAAAATTTAAATTCAGTTACTGTATACAGTATATTTTCATTCTTGTATGCACATGGTACATGAAAATGTCTATATTTATCTTACTAACTGAATATTTAAGATTTTGAAAAACAACAAACCTTTCAATTTAAATTTCACTGTGAAATAAACATACAAAATGAGACCCCAAAGAATGATTCCCATACACTTGGAAATAAAATCAACTAAGACACAGCAGCTATGTAAAAATAAAAAATGTGGTAAACATGGAGGAAAACTAAAAAAGCTGTACACAAAATTTCCTGAAAGATTCAAACATCTAAATTCCAGAAATACTATGTAATTCACATCATGATGTAATGTTCACACAGCATTATCTAACCTCAAAACTTTTGAATAATTATATACAGTGTCAAATGTGGATAACATCATCTTTACAGTATGACCAAAATTTTACCTTGAATCAAATGCTGAAAGGCGATTTTCTGCATGTGATACTCGACTGCATTATTTTCAGTAAAGACTACCTGTTAGCTTCTGATATTTGGCTTGAATTTCAAAATACACCGAATCTTTTTTCTTTCCAAGAATATGTTAGCATCGTATTTAAGTGTGTAAGGTTAAATACTGTACAGTACATATCTATACTGTATGTTTTAATAAACTTAAGAACTTTCCTTACCTTATACAAAGCAGCTAAGTGATTATCTGTGGCAATAAGAAATGGCTGGTTTACTCCTGGATGGTCAAGATCATGACACACAGCAGCAACAAGAGCTGCAAGTTTCTCAAAAGGAGTCATATGTTCTCGAATCTGAAATATGAAAATGAATCATGTCCTGGAATACACTAGGTCAGTACAGTATTGTATTTCAATGGCATTTTCATTTTTTGGGGATATTTCTTTATATGGGATATTTTGTCAGAAATACTATTCAATAGAGACTTTCAAAAGTAAAAAGATTAAATGGTCCCATAAAGTATGCTGAGGCACAAGCTATACCCATGGATAACAAATAACACAAATATATGAAGTGGTGTCATGTACTTGCAGTCAGCCATTTTTATTAGTACATACATTCAAACCTTTCAAGAATAAAAATCTTTTAAACTTTTAGAATTTTTTTATTTTAAGGGAACATCATTTTGGTAATTTCTTAACTACATTCTACTAAAGAACAGATAACAAGTGAAGGATGTAACTGCATTACACAAGAATATGAATATTAAGTCAAGATGAAAAAACTAACCCACAGATGCCAATGAGTCAGTTTTTATAAGCTTTACACTAACACACCAGAAAATTTAACCAACCTTCTCCTCTTCCAAATAGCAGTGCATGGCCTGAGTGACATCAGCAGCATGTATGGCATTGTGGTACGGATTGGAAGCATGATATCCATCCTCAATGAGACCTGAAATTCATAAGAATAATACCTCAGGATGAATTAATAATTTTTTAGTTTTACAGCTAAAAGTAAGGGTATACATTCTCAATAACCCTGTTATCAAATACTGTAAAAATTTAAGGTTTCAGGTCAAATCTTCAACTGAATTTTTAAAAAATTACAAATTCTAATTACGTATATAAAAAATTACTGGTGCATCATGCATGAAGGAATGAGTGAACTATAACAAATTAGAAAAATATTCACTGTACAGTATTGCTTTTACATCAAGGCATTACGCAAATAATACTGGTACTTACTAAAACACTTCCACACAGTAACTGTGTCTAGATTGAAATGCTGGATGAGGCCATATTTGTGTAATAAATAAACGCAAAGCACCGAAACAGGTCGCCCTCCACATACACTATCAAGGGCAAAAGCATTAAATTCCCATACTCCCACTTGTGACAGTACGCACTGAAAAAAAAATAAAATTGTTCTTGAAAGTAATCTGAAATACTTATTGTCAAATCAATCTAACTCTTCATCTCAATAATAATATTTCCAAAGCTTTCAGTTTTGAGATTAACTCTCAACTATAGGAGTAATGTGACAAGTAACCAATCAAGTATATATACCAACAAAAAGAAATACAACATATGATTATTACCGTATATTCAACTAAAAAATACATGGGAACCAAATATCTAAACTGAGCCAATTCAAGTTGCGTGCAACAGATACACAATACAGCAGTAACTAGATTGTAAGACTGTAACAAGCACCAACAGGAAGTGGGGAGTAAGAGAAGGGCAATGTTATACAGTCTAGCTGTACCTGAAGATATATTTGCTTTTATCATTAAATTTACATATGAATTTTACAATCAACCTCATGTTTTCTTGTGCTTTGAACCTTTACAATCATTAAGTATAAGAGGTCTTAACTGTATGTTAAATGCACATCTGAAATATATATGATCATACCGGAAACAGATGTCCATTACTAAAAATTGTAGTTGTCTTAATTCTGCCCATTCAATGCAAATCATAAATCTCATACATACATACATACACTTAGCTGGTTCCCCTTACAGAAGGTGAATCAAAAAAAGAAAAAACCACAACGGTCTATGTCACCTTCATATTTTAACTTCTGAATTGTGGAGCAATGTACACTCTTTGTGAGAGGAAATGCCACCTATACATAGTTGAGCCTTTCCTCTCTTTAAGGGCAATGACAACATCACTATCAGGCCAATCTAATTACTGAGGACTGATACCAAGGTTGCTATTTGCAGTTCAATCTGTACATTGCTGTCCATGGAAGTGCCAAAGGCTTAGGTTACAGTTATGTTACGCCTAAAGGTAACGGAGAAACAACTAAAAGGTTGAGGACCTTTTGGTGGAAAGAAATGCTAACAGAATGACAGATAAGCCAGGAACAATCACACTTTTCATTCCTGTGGCAGGCTGAGAAAAGATAACACAGGACCTGCTGCTGTGAATAGTGTGAAAATCACCAAAAGAAATGGGATATGGGTTTGCAGCCCCATATCCTGCACTCATATTGCAATAAAATCAAACAAGAAATAAACACACTTATACATATATACCCTGCATATACTGCTTGTATTTTTATACGCGCACACACACCCACCCACACAGACAATGTTGGATGATGCAAAGGCCCTCTCTGGAATTCTGATACTCATGCCTTTCTTACACTTTATCTTCCATATATCTGCACTCATCTTCAACCACACTTCTTATAGTTCTATTCCAGTAAGGTCTGTGTCTTTAAGCTCCTCTGGTGCCCAAGAAGCTCAGCTGACACCTTAAACATATAAAAATGAACTTTATATGTTGTCAAGAAATTCTCAATACAATCTGCTGCTGACGTGACAATTTCCATAGTCACTATACTTGTATATATACTAATAAACTATAAAAGAATGTTAATCAATCTTTAACATGATGAATTCACAAGGAAGTTATTCCTCAAAATGTATTTTTTTTCATAGCGTAGTTGCTGTTTTGTCCTCAAAGGAGTTACCTTCCATGGTCTACCAAAGCTTCATGGTGCTCTGGTGGACCATGGAAGGTAACTCCTTTGAGGACTCAACAGCAACTACCAAAAATAGGTTTTTCCTATGTCAAAACCTGTTTTTTTATATGCCATGAAATATATTTGCTTTTATCAGCAACTTTTGAGCCACCGGAAAAAATTGTAGCTACACACTGTCTAATAGGATTTAAACATTTTACAGGAAAACCCTTTACATGAAACCCCAGTTATAACTTTTTATGACAGTACAGTATAAACAGCCAACAAAATCAAATTCACATAAATTGACTGGATTTGGCAATACAGTAATTTCTTTAGTACTAGATTTCAGAAGGTATTTGACAGTGTCCACAGAACAGTTTTATCCAAAATTATAAACCTTAAGTTTTTTTTCTTACTGCATAATAGATAAAGAAATCAGGCATGTATTTAATTTTATTATCATAAATAAAAAAAATTTGCTCGGAAGAATAATGAGAAAATGAAAACTTTTTTCACTTATGTATTGTCACACTCGAAATGCATCCAATAGAATACCATTGCTAATGGTATCGTTGCCTAAAGAACTACAGTATTTTGGTTTCAGTTTGTTTTAAACACTCTTTCTTTGTGTGTAGAAATGTTGAAAGAACCACCAGTAGAAAGAACAGACTGCTGTTATGACCAACCAACACTTTTCTCAAAAAAGATTGAAAATTTTTGTATATGAGATTTAAAGGCTTTTGAAATTTTATCCAGTTTCAATTCAGAATTAACAATTCAAAGCCCTATCTTTACTAATTAAAGATGATGAAACCTAAACTAAATTAGGGTTGAGAAAAACTGCCTAACCTCTATACACTATATCTGATATTCATTTACTTATTTATTAGTCGTATATACTGTACTACAGTATACAGTTCATCATCCTCTCATCATCACTTCTAATGTAGTGAGATGCAAAGGACCAGTTGCAACTTTCCCGTGTTTTCACTTTCACAGATCTCAAGTCATCTCCACTCTCCAGCCTCATAGTTCTCATCTAAGCAGATCTGAGTCTTGCAACTTATGGTCATATGTAGCAGCTAATATTATCATATAGTATTATTCTCCCTAAGGTGGCCTGAAGAACATTTCAAAGCCATCTCCTTCTCCCTTTCACCATTATATGGAACTTTAGTCACTTCCCTTATGGTATCATTTCTTATTCTATCCTGCCATCGGACTCCTAATATTCTTCTTAAAGCTTTACTCTGAAGTCAACAAATGCTTTTAGATGATAGATTCACTGTCATAACCAAGATTCATGTCTGTATAGCAATACACAATGTAACACAGCATAAAATTTCAATACATTTGATCATTGTTGCTAAATATTTGAGACTCAGCCTCGGTAATCCTTTCCTTCACCTAAAGATTTTTTAGTCCTTTGTACTCATTATGTCTGCTTTCCAAAGATTTATTGTGAGTCCTACCTCTCTAGGTACATGATATATAAAGTACCCTTATAAACAAATTGCAAAAATTTTTTATATATTTGGAATTTCATTTCAAATGCTTTACTATTATAAAAAAATTTTTAAGCCATTTAAATATAATCATATAACCTAGGTTGTAATCTTATTTTATTTCACAACTCCCTCTCTCCTTAGAGTTTTGAAATTCTACAGTAAATATGGTGGAATGTTGATAAAAATCCTTTGGGTACAGCATGTGTTAAAACACCCATTCACACAAGGTTTTCCATAAGATACCCCCATGACACATAATAATACCATAAAATAGAGCATATTGACATTTTTTTCTGTGTGTAATAATAGCCTACGGATAATAAACTCTACTTTTGAACATGTCATTTTGCATGGGGCCAGCTTCTCTCACAACTGTCCCCTACACAGTATTACTGTGCAGACTGAAGGTACCTTGGTCAAAATTTGGATACATAAAACAACTTCCCTTGTGTCAGAATTTGCCATCTTAACACTTACATTACCATTATTTTTGACATTGTGGATATGCTAATAATAAGCTAATAATATTAATTTCATTACATAAACTAAAGAATGAAAAGAGTAATGTATCACATGATGACACATATTACTTGGAAGTACATATAACTATTTGGTGTACTAAAATCTACTTCTTTAGAGCAATTTTTTGGGGGGTCCAGTTCTTGAGTGGATGAGAAGCTGAAACTAGGCCTTATTTTAGTACTGCACTACACTTAATATGGCTGCTTGACTAAGGAACAAGTTCAATTCACTGCAAATGCTTGCATACCGTCATGCTCACAACAGATTTACATAACACTGTACAGTACATAGGTTTGAAAATACTATTCCCCTTTAATTCAAAATGCTACTGAGTTTATCAGATGAAGCTTTCAAATTCGGCCTTTTTTTATATTACAATAATCCTCTAAATACTTCATATACCAAGCCTACTCATTATGACGCTCAAAAAACACTTTACTAAATCTCCTTGAGATATGTACTGCACTCATTTTGCAACAAAGCTCATTATTTAGAATTTATAGAACTACATCTATCATATGTAAATCTTTACCTTTGTCTTATTATACACTGTAGACCTGAGATGAAACCTGCAAACACTGCACTCAACAAAGTCAATAAAAAGACAAGAATGCAATAAGTAATAGGCATAAAATTAAACAAATGCTTTTACAAAACAAAAAACTATCATTTACAGTTAATTATAACCACTTGACCCAAAAGAGCAAAACAAAGAATAGGGATTTTCAGAGCTCGTCAAAATTTGAAGCACATAGTATTAAAGTCTTGCTCACAACATAGTTTCTAACCCAACTCATGACTTCATTACTGTCATACACACATACAGGCAATCTCTCTTACTATGACACCCATTCCCTCACCTCAATCAATCGGCCAAATAATCCCTTTCCACAAAAAAAAAAAACTTTCCATCTCTCTCTGCATACTCTTGCACCAGTTCTAACTCTCTGTCACTATATTTTCCTCCTCACCTGCGTAGGCCCATGGTAGAGATCATCTAGAAGAGCCCTGTGGTGTTTCTCCATCTGCTGTGTCGGTGGTTTCCTTCTCCTCCGCCGATGCAACGTGAGGAACCTACTGTAAGAGCCTGAACCCCGGGACACACCCCTTAGGAGCCTTTCCTCAGCATCACCAACACTGCTACTCATCTCCCCATCGCCCATAGGGAAGGGCAGAGCACTCGCTGAGGAGGGGATAGCACTGCTTCTCCAACCAGCATCGGAGGACACCCTTCCCGCACTGCCTACAACGGTGGGGGTCAACGATGTCTCTACCGCTGTCCCACCTTTTACATCACCTGTAATTATAATTATCATCACAGTAGTAGTATACTGTACAACTGATGCTGCTGCAGTCATTTTTACTTCATTAAAAATCTCATAAAAGAAATGTCATTAAAAAGATGAAATAAATCAACAATGTCATAACTAATGACTGTGAAATAGTTAATAGTCATACAATGTTTATCAGATATTTAGAGAGAGTGTCAGTCAAAAACATAGTTAGTCCTTCACTTCAGACCACAGTATACTTGCAAAGTAACTGCATGACTTAGCATGTAAGCCAGTGTGCATGTACATACATATATGTGGATATAATGTATCAGCATATGTAAACATTTTTAACAGTATTTTTTTCATCTGTTGGTCTTTTCCACTTGGCAGTATAGTACCAGAAGATATTATCCTTTATGACTTTTTAAAGTGGTAAACCTCATACCCGTGTACAGATGTTTGGTATTCCTTGTATTCACCCTTCCTAGCAATGACCAAGGTGCTTATTTGATAACTGCTTCTCTAAGTTCTGAGGCTATGGCAGGTTTTGTGTCACAATACCAATCACAGATGCATTCCCTACGTCTCCAGTTTTTAAAAATTTTCTTCATGAGCCCCTTCTTAGATTTATATTACATTCCTTGTCTTCAAGGAGGTGTATAATATTCTTAAAGGAAAGACTCCACCTCCGAATCTGTATATTGTGCACCAATGTGTCTTATTCCCAAAACATGGTGCCAAAATGGACTGTGTAATAATTTATCTCGACAAGGTTCATTTCTAAAATGCTTTAACATATAATTACAACCAAATGAACTTCATCAGCAAAACTGTTTTGTTTAAGGATAACAATGCAACAGTGCTGCCTTACTCCCATATTATTACTCTTACAAAAAGAGATACCTTGAAAGTTAAATGGCAACAACATATATTGAAATCACTACAATCAAATTCACGATATGGCAAAAAATTGACTCTGAAAATTAAAACCTAAAAATTATTTCCTAAGACCTTCTTAATCTATAAGTGAAATAATGCTTGTTATAATGATATCAAAGTGACTAAATGGACAATGTTCCAGGGGCACCACAGTTTCGTACTAGTGCAAAATTATGCAGGAAAACTGAGATCAATACAGTAATGTATTGTCATTTTATTCTAAATCACCACGTCTGCAATGAATATCTGAATTATGAGACCTCATTCCTATACCAATGGTCCAAAAATTGTTGAAATTAAGTGATCTCACTTGTTTTATTTTCAAAGTAATAAAGCATGCTCTACCTCAACGAACAATGATGATTAATATAATTTTTCCTACCATCAAAAACAAAAATCGCCGTTTCAACACAGCAATATAACTATTTCCAAGTCACAATTAAAATGAGGCGACGCTATTTTTTCCTATCCCAGTATGACTGCTACAAAAATTGTAAGAAAATCTAGTTTTCTCCAGGCCAGGGCAAATAACAATAGCTGTTAACTGATGTAGCAACGTGGCGTGATTCTCAAAGGGATGCTGCCATCGCTTACCCAAAATTTGAGATTTGTCGTTTGAAGATTTCTTCTTACGCCACTACACCTCACAGCGATCAGTCAGACTACTGTACATGAACTGAACTCTAGCTTTGATCAAAAATGATTCATGAGTCTCGGCTGAGGTCATGAATCTTCCATCCAAATAAATCTACTTTGGTTTAAAAAAATATCCAAACTGTCATATAGCAGCTCTCTCTCTCTCTCTCTCTCTCTCTCTCTCTCTCTCTCTCTCTCTCTCTCTCTCTCACATACGCACAACATCGTCGATCAACACCGCATTCATTCTTCTATCCATTTGGCAAGGAAACTACTTATCTAAGAGGAGCTCCTTTTATGCGGACTTCCCATAATCTGGACCATCAAAGGCGAGGATACAAATATGTCTTCGACTAGTACATTCCTAAGTATGACCCAGTAAATGTAATAAATAATCAAACTTAAAACAAAATGATTATAAATATAATTATGAAATTATTGAGGGGTGAACGTTCCTACCATAGATAGTTGCAAATCGCGAAGCAGAAATGAGTCTCGTCACAAAAAACAGTGCAGTGGTGCCATTACTGTCACTAAAATATGGCACCATATTTATTTTAGAATAATTTAAGAGGATCACTTACACGTGGAATAAAAAAAATTGAATGGCTCACACAACCTGTAAATATATATATATATATATATATATATATATATATATATATATATATATATATATATATATATATATATATATATATACATACATACATACATACATACATACATACATACATACATATACATATATATGTATATGTATATATATATATATATATATATATATATATATATATATATATATATATATATATATATATATATATACACATACACACACACAATGCTAGCATTCATCTTATATAAAACAAAGTAAGAGAAGAGGACGTATACCGTAACCTAAAGCCCTACATTTGATGTTTTAACGGCTATCTGGCATCGATCAAATTAAATTTCTATACGGTACCGGAAAACAGGTTTTTTTTCTGTCAAATAAAAAAAAAAAGTGATTTGCTTAAATATCTTCCCACGTGTTTCTTAAAATAGAAAATGTTCAAGGAAATGGCAGCAGTAATGTTTTTTTTTTTTTTAAACACTTGAATAGTTCATGATTTGCAAATCGTGTAGCTTCCTAGATACGAAAATTAAACTGGAATCTCACAGATTAAAATTGCCGGAAATATCAGAGATGATTTCCAATATTTGGTAACAAAGTCTGACTAAAAATTGAAATTTCAAAGTCCATAAGGCTATTTTTACTCACATTATGGATACGGTCTCATAATTCTACCTCAAATCTCATAATAACAGGTCTTGGTTATCAAATAAAAAACTAATGTGTGTAGGATAAGGCGCATGTGGCGGGCGAGAACTATCAAATGATTATGACGTCATTCATTAATATCGTGTAACCAATCAGAAAGAGCCGTGTAATTTCCAGTGCCAGGTCAACAGGCCAGACTTTTATGAGAGAAATCAAGAGCCGTGAATATTGTGATTGGCATGTTAACGTGACGTCATTCATCAGTATCAAATAATGAATTGCCACGTCATATCGATATTGGTTGATTTAATTATTGAGGAAATTGATCACTGTGAAAATACTGCGGCAAATAAATATCTTGGATGCAGATTAGCGATCAGTGTGGGTAGGGAAAGATTGGAAAGAGAGCGAGGAAGGGAATAGGAAAGGGGAATGGTGAAGGGAAGGGGTAGGAAAACAGGAAGGGGTAGGGAGGAGGGGCTGGAGATTTCAGGTATTTCTAAAGAAAACTGACCTCGCTTTCAAGTTCCAAGAACAGCTCTACAAAACGACGTTAAGAAGCAGAACGCAAATAATTCCGTTATGTGGAGAGAAATGCGTCACATTTAAGAACTTGGCATTAAACTTTCTCCCTCATACACTAACAACACCTTTCGTAACAGAGTCCTACGCACTCCTCGATGGTTGGTCGTATGTCAAGCAATCTTCACTACTTTTAACAAAGAATACTTATGACATTTATGGTACCTCCCCTTTCCTACTGGAGGAGGAAGTGCAAGATGAAATATCAGTTATATTCGTCACACAAACTTAAGGGGAATAGCTCTCAAACAAAAGTAGCCACCGTTTTGTCACAAATCCCCGCTAAAAACAGCGATTAAAATGCTTACGATGCTAAACCTATGAGATATCGAGAAAACTGATTATATATATACATAATCCACCGCTAAATCCAATTTCCCATTACTGTAGTTGACTGATGTGTGGGGAAAAGTGCGTTGCTTGCATAAGGTACAGTGAATGTAGCAAGGATGAATTTTCTTGGGCAAACTTCACTTGCACGGGGTAGACTAATCCCTAAAAGGAACTTTTTGTTTTTTAATCTGTCCTTTTGTAAAATCATATCCCAGAGAACGCACTCTGACTATGCAGAATATACTTTTCACTGGCAAATCTGTTAGATATAATAAAATACAAAACAAGTAAAAAATGGGCCGAAGTTTCTTCGGCGTAATCGAGTTTTTTGTACAGCCGTTACAGCGTATAATCAAGGCCAACGAAAATAGATCTATCTTTCGGTGGTCTCGGTATAATGCTGTATGAGCATTATAACCACGGCCCGGTGGTGACCTATTCTATTTCGTTGCCAAAAACACGATAATGGCTAACTTTAACCTTAAATAAAATAAAAACTACTGAGGCTAGAGGGCTGCAAATTGGTATGTTTGATGACTGGAGAGTGGATGACCAACATACCAATTTGCAGCCCTCTGGCCTTGGTAGTTTTTAAGATCTGAGGGTGGAGAGAAAAAGTGCGGACGGACAGACAAAGCCGGCACAATAATTTTCTTTTACAGAAAACTAAAACCACTGAGGTCAACCCCAGTATTCTCGTTCTTTTGTATTTTTGGCCGGGGAGAGAGAGAGAGAGAGAGAGAGAGAGAGAGAGAATTATACAGCAGCATGCTAAGAATAGCAAACATCTGTACTGCATTGTGTGAGACACTGTAACGTATGAGTTGTAAAAGAATCATAGGCAAAAACAAAAAATCTATAAAAGCACTTCATTTTCATATGCAAATTTCCCTTTTGAAAACTTCTTACATGTGTTCAAAAGAGAACGACTTCTTTTACTTTGCTATTATTTGTACTTGCATTAAAAACTTTCCATTCAATTAAACTTGCAAAGAGCAAACATGTCCTGCAGTACGGAATCACGGATATGTCTGTAAATGTAAACCATAATAAAGAGTTACATAGAATTTATGCATGGGTTATTGTTACAATTTATTTTATTTTTCTATGTTTGTGGTATTATTACAGATCTCTTGCAAGATTTTTCAATTTTTTTGGAATGTTTCCATAAAATATTAGATTTTTATCTTTTATTCAATAATGAAACAAATTGAATGTATTAAGTTATCTGTGATGGCAAACATTACCTGCGCATGCCATTATATGTCTACATGAGTAATGCCAAGTCTGGTAAACCTTAACAACTCTCTAATAAATATCTGAGTTGCTTAAGTTTTATTTGGGAATCTTCTGTGCAAGTAAACTATTTTTATGTATTTTTATAATCTGTAAACTGAAGGGAGTTATTCACTTCCAAGATTTTATACGTCGTTTTCTTTTAGAAATAACCCAAATAATATAATATTCACTCTCTTCAAAAACAAAAAAAGGGCTTGAATTTGAATAATTCCATTCACAAATGAAGATTTAACGTGAAGAAAGAGACACGGCTTTAATTATACAACTGCTGCATCATTCTCAAATGCTGACTAACTCTTACAAGCTGGCTAACTTTTAAAACCAAAATAAGTTCATTTGGATATTCTATAAAATCAGCTGTAGTTCATTTCCATAAGCAGATATCAAAGCTTATGGCAATAATAGGTAACTATGACTGACAGCATGAGGGTGCAATTTTCAAATAAAGTCCATGCATGGCTTAAATGAGTTAAGATAAAAAAAATAACAAACAAATAAACAAACAAACAAACATGACACTTACCCAACATGCGCACCAGCAATCCATTCTGCGCTGTCCGCCCCAATGCTTCCCCCTCGCCACGCTGAAATGAAGAGGAAATCACGTTAAATCATTATTATGTACGGGGATGCAGAGGAAAAGATTCTAACTTGCTGAGAAAGCTTCACAGATGAGAATGTCTATTTGAAAATTATAATAAAAAAGCGAAGACCAATACACTTGAAAATTATATATACTGTAAATACATACATACATACATACATACATACATACTGTATATATATGCATATATATATATATATATATATATATATATATATATATATATATATATTAGATATATATATATATATATATATATATATATATATATATATATATCTATATATATATATTATAGCTCTTCATTGGATGGGTCGATATCGTACTCGGTTAGCACTCTCCTCGGCCAGCGTTCAATTCTCCGGCCGGCCAATGAAGAATTATTTACTACTTCTGGTGACAGAAATTCATTTCTCGGTATAATGTGGTTCAGATTCCACAATATGTTGTAGGTCCCGTTGCTAGGTAACCAATTGGTTCTTAGCCACGTAAAATAAGTCTAATCCTTCAGGCCAGCCCTAGGAGAGCTGTTAATCAGCTCAGTGATCTGGTTAAACTAAGGTATATATATTATATTAATATATATATATATATATATATATATATATATATATATATATATATATATATATATATTATATATATTTTGTTCTCTGAACTTTAGTGTAATGAATCAATGACATTTGTAAATGACGATATTTCCTTTCTTCCGTGCTTCAGCCTAACTTGGTTAAGTTCATGAGCTTATTCTAGTTCATTCATATACAGTTTTCGTATTGAGATATATGCAAATTAGGTGTTTATCTCCTCCCTGATCACTGCTGATGTGCTTTTAATATTCGTATAAATGTGCATCACATTCGCACAGCAGTTTAGGATGGTATTTTTGTCATTTCATGGACGTTCACATTTCCCAGTGAGTGACAGTTACATATATTACATAATATTATATATATATATATATAATATATATTATATATATATATACATTTATTATAAATTATATATATGTATATATATATATATTTATATATATATATATATATATATATATATATATATATATATATATATATATATACTGTATATATGTAAAACTGTCACTCACTGGGAAATGTGGTCTATGAAATTACAAAAATACCATCCTAAATTGCTGTGCGAGTGTGATACACACATATACCAATATTAAAAGACATCAGCAGTGATCACGGAGGAGATAAGCACCTAATTTGCATATATCTCAATACCTGAAAACTGCAAGTGAATGAACTAGAATAAGCTCATGAACTTAACCAAGTTAGGCTGAAGCACGGAAGAAAGGAAATATCGTCACTTACAAATGTCATTGATTCATTACCTAGACGAGTCCACAAGTGTTGAGAAACAACAGTCGTAACACCGCAGGCAGCTCATTTAAAAGTGAAAGACAAGAGCATTTGCAAATCCATCAGACCACCACCTATTCTAGAATGGCCGCAAAACTTCGGAGAAGTCTACTAATCGCATAGTTTCAAGGATGAAACGGCGACTGATGAGCTAAAAGTTGTGTGTGTGTGTGTGTGTTTGTGTGTGTGTGTGTGTGTGTGCCAAACATTCGAAAATTCTTAAGTCTTTATCAGAAGGGCCCAGACTCATTACTAATGTCATTGCTAATGCCACCGTTAACCTCTTTCAGTTACCATTCCCTCCAGTCAGAGAGTTCTGTGGTTCTCTCATACAAACTTTACATATCAATTTAACTAAAATTAAATACTGAAAATACCTTGCCAAGGAATTGAGTTTATAATATACAAAGAAACAAACACGGAAAAGGAGCAAACAAGACCCTTTCCACAAAAAAGATAATATGACTGGTAGCACAAAGCTCCAGAGTTTTAGTCATGAAAGTTACGAGAAAATACCAAAGGCGCAATGTGACCAATTAACATCCGCAATTTACAAACAGCCGATGAATATCGACATTTAAATCTTTCAAACAATTGTCGTACATTAACCAACTAACTAAAAAAATTATATATACGTGTGTGTGTGTGTGTGTGTGTGTGTGTGTGTACGGGCGCGCGCGGCGCGTATAAGATCCATGTCATCTGAGGGGGAAAGAGGAGGAAGGAAGAAAGATGGATCAACAATTGAGGTAAAAAAACGAAACTAAAATCCAAAAGACAAGAATGGATGGTAAACAGGGTACAAAAAGAAAACTTCCAGTAGAATGGGGAAGGTTAATGAAGGTGCGTACCATATTAAAATACGAGACGGCCGAGTATAATAAAAAGGACTTCCATCAACAGGAGGAACAAAAATTACGGAGATGGCATTCAGGAGAACAATTGGGGGGAAATGACATGGACTGTGTGAAAGATAAAAAGGAGGAGATGTAAACAAACAACTTGAGTACCGCCACGCCACTTTATAATAATTAATAATACATGATTTAATACTTTAAGAATTGGACGTCTCCTTGGGACTGCACCAGCCGAAACAGAGCCCTTCGAAGGTGGGAGAGTTGAGTGAGAAAAGGTGCATACCATAGAAAAGGTCGTGGCTACGGATATTGTGGAGGTCGGTGGTGTTATGTTAGCAGGTGATTTTTAACACCCTTAGCATCAACAACACTCACTAGCCCTCCTCACAACAACATTCCCATACTACCCACCAGCTACCCACATGTTCGGGCCGCCGCAGCGGCGCCAACTTTTGCCAGCGCGCTCCTGCCCTGACCGACCTTTGCTGCAGGTGCCTCGAGTCCTTAAAACGTGTTCCCGATGCCTTGCTACCGACTACTTCCTTCGAGATGACTTTTCAGTTATTCCGCGGGAAAATGATGAGGGAGACTGTGACAGAAATTTCTTGAACATTGCATTTTAACCATACACCTTTAGGAAAAAAGTACGAAAAGGAATTTCATGTTTTATTTCCCAGACCTCTTTAGCATCAATCATTCTATATCCATCCCAGCTAGCAAAGAACCCTACTCTATTCTTTTCCAACATCTGACAGCTTATTTCAAATAGGCACCACAATTCTTTTTCGTCAGTCTGCGAAGAGCTGAGGCGAGATTGCATGGAATATGTGATTCTATTCTGTCTCGGAAAAGCAGGAGAAAACGCGAAACACCAACTTTCCAAGAACTAAAAGAAAATAGCAAGAAAAAAATAATAGATGGAAGAGATGTGGTGCGAACTTTGCAAGCAACATTGTTGCCTCACCATAATAATGGCGACAGTAATGAGTATGGGGGGCGGAGGGCGCCTTTTGCCTTCGTGAAATTTTTCTCTCTCACTTTTACCTCATAATGTTGAGAGAGAGAGAGAGAGAGAGAGAGAGAGAGAGAGAGAGAGAGAGAGAGAGAGAGAGAGAGAGAGAGAGAGAGTCCAAATCAGTCTCAAGCAACTTACCTCTGAAAATCTTCAATAATACTAAAGGAGTGACAATAATAAAAAGACAATCTACTCTACGCCCAAAAGTAAAGTTACGTGCGTTATGCTTACATTAAATGAAAATACAAACGTAAAATCATAAAACGAAAAGAAATTGTGAATAACTTTTACTAATTCGCTTGCTATGGAGTAACATGCCATTTTTTGCTGGAATTTTATATTCCATGTCCTACAAAAATAATGGCTATATCATTTTCGTTTTCGTTTCCATACAAAAGGCCTACTTCTTTATTGATTTCTTATATTATTTACACAGACCACACTTCTTAACAGCATCTCCAATAATATTTTAAATTGGAATTAATATCAAGAGCTATTTTTTACACGCAACTGCTTGTAATTTGATCAGTGTGATGACGATCGTAATTCTAACTGTCCAATACTAAGTTCCTATCTTTTAAAGCCCTATAGCCCGGACCGTAAAATGAAAAATCTAAGCTCATTATGAAAACATCAACCTAACTCATGCCTGAGGCGGATTTAATAAATACCAAACTTTTTTTAATGTTCCGAAATATTAGTTTCACCTACCTAAACAGTTACCACAGGTGAGAGCTCAGCATGAAGTCCAATGCTAGATGCCAAAAAGGGTTATCACATTTGACAAATATCTTTATTATAGCTCATTCTCGTCTCTCTCTCCGTCTTGGAAATAGTGACTAGGCTATACTGCAATATATTTCACGATGTTTCTGATTCAAACTATTTTTTCGCTCTCACTCTACAACTGAATTTAACACTTAGCATCTCTCTCTCTCTCTCTCTCTCTCTCTCTCTCTCTCTCTCTCTCTCTCTCTCTCTCTCTCTCTCTCTCTCTCTCTCTCTCTCGTAATTTCAACACACAATAACCATGTCTGGAATAAGAAATAAATACGTCAACAGAAAAGAGGGCCTCCCTCTCTCCTAGGCTGGGTAAACTCGGTGCTTGTGGAAAGTATAATGAGGTGAAAAATTGAAGATTCTTAGCCCATGCTGAAACATACAAAAATAAAACGCAAAACGAACATGAGAGTTGGCGTCATTTTCTTTTTCCGCATCCAAAAAAATCTCCAATTATTTAATAATAATTACTAAGTATTGTTTGAGTTTATAATAAACGGCCACTATTCATATATTCAATATATAAATGTGTACGGGGGTTCTGTATTTAGATGGCGATTATGGGTTTACACGAAAAGAAAAGGAACTTATCTCCTCTAATGTTGCAAGGTCACTATGCTACATATATATATATATTATATATATATATATATATATATATACATGCATGCACACACACATATACATATAAATATATACATATGCTGTATATATGAATGAATTTTATCACATCACTATGAATCATATACAAGCATTAAACTACAAATGTCCTTTAATATCCAATTCGCTCTACCTCGGAAACAATATATTTTCATATATGTTACTCGGAGAGGAATTTTTTAGTTGGTAATAAGTTCGTCGTCTCGTGGGCTCGCACCACGGAAGACAAGGATTCAGGACTACAGTGACGCCTTAAACCACCTTTAAAAACCAAAGGATTTTAAGAATTTAGGTGTTCGATTATCTTTTCTTGTTTTCAAGATAAGGGAGCTTTGTTTTGTTATAATTTGCTTGTCTGTTATTTGTGTGGGACCTCTGTAATATATTTTCCTCATTTTGTTGGTTAAGAGCCTTCTCAATGACATATGCCTGCAGTCACTGGGTCAGATGTTGACGAGTAATATCGAATTCTTTTTCTGCTTACCAATGTGGTCATATCCTAGGCCCTCTCAGAAACAGACTCCCACAACATTAGCCGCATCATGTATCTACCCAGAATGTTTGTCGGCGGTTTGTCAAACCCCTGCAAAGACTCTCGCCCTTCCCGGATATCAAAACCCTCCCTTTAAAATCATAATTTTCTATCCAGCACTTCTGGTCTTCCGAATTTACGCCCTCCAGTGTTTCCACATGGCAAACCCATATGCGAAAAACAATGATCCAAACTTTCTTTTTACTACCTTTTCTACAGACATTCATATTCCACATCCTTTTAATCCTTCTTCCTCCATATATAGGCTACCACAAAAAATGAACATAAATATTTGTACATGACATCTTCCACCATGCATCTTTCTTCCCTTGGAGAGAGAGAGAGAGAGAGAGAGAGAGAGAGAGAGAGAGAGAGAGAGAGAGAGAGAGAGAGAGAGAGAGAGATTCAAACAGAAAAAAAAAAAAAACGATGAAGAACTACTTCATTATCAGTCACGTACTTCCTACCCGAAACGAATTATAACAACATTATATGAATTTAACAGAAGATGTCCAACGTTGCTGATATTTTTAGAAGGGGCGAACTCCCCAGCATGTTTTTAAATTACACGAGGCTCTACATACTGGACAACTAAATATATTTCCTTTGTATTACTTGCACGGTTGAAAACTAGCAAGCTTTAATTAATTACTTTTACGATACTGTTCCTGTAAAATTTATAATTTCCGGTGTTTACTCGAATTTCTCTACTAAGGTGATTTCACTCAAGCATATGTGCTGTAAACTGATTTTTTTTTAAATAAAACTAAATTACAAAAATTCTGTTTGGAAACCTTTTTTTTCTTCTATTCCTTTTAAAAACATATATACAAATACAAAATTGAATATTTATTTTTCCATTCACAGAATAATAAACTCAATTTTATCAGTTTTGATAGTAGTGTTATTAAATCAATATCCGGGGTACAAGTTGATTTTGCCAATTCACAACAAAATCCTAAGCAAATTTTTGCCATTTCAAAACAAGATCCTAAGTAAATTTTTGCCATTTCACAAGAAAATCCTAGGTAAATTTTTGCCATTTCACAACAAAATCCTAAGTCATTTTCTGCCATTTAACAATAAAACCCTAAGTAGTTTTTTACCATTTCACAACAAAAATCCTAAGCAAATTTTTGCTATTTCACAACAAAAACATAAGTAACTTTTTTGCCATTAAAGAAAAAACTTGGATTTTTGTTGTGGAATGGCAAAAGTTTGCTTAGGTTTTTGTTCTGAAATGTCAAAAATTTACTTAGGTTTTTGCTGTGGAATGGCAAATATTTGGCAAAATTTTATAAATTGAAAACAAAACTACAATAAATAACTCTTTTCTCTCATTAAAGAAAAAAAAAACTTGGATCTTTGTTGTGGAATGGCAATAGCATGTAGGTATTTTCATTCAGCAAAAAACAAGAATAACTGATATGGATAAAATTTCAAATACAAAAGATGTGTCACAACCCCTCGACTTTCTATTTTGTGCAAAAAACAAGAATAACTCACTCTCTCTCTCTCAAATCTCTCTCTCTCTCTCTCTCTCTCTCTCTCTCTCTCTCTCTCTCTCTCTCTCTCTCATATATATATATATATATATATATATATATATATATATATATATATATATATATATATATATATATATATATATACATAAACCAGAGTATAAGCCACGAGATATGTGAAGCAGAGCCGTGAAAGATCTTTTGCCTTTACTTTAAATTTTCAAACATACTTAGCTGATAATGCCTTGGAGTAAAGGCAAATATTTTTCACTCTTTCCCCATGGCAACGTGGTCTGTACGTATATTATATCACGTCGTTATTCCTGTGATAGTAATTGTTATACACACATATACATTCATACATAATATCCCCTCTACCGACATCACCGTAATCCAGAAATGTAGGGTGCTAGATTTAACAGAAAAATGATATGAGCTACTGATTACTTTTCGTTCTGGGAGGGAGAGGTAATCAAGAAAGACATGTCTCTGAAATGCTTACCAAACTCTGGCTTTATTGGACACATTCATAAACATCTGTATCGCTGGCATACGCCCAAATTCCTCCTCCTCCTTCTGGGTATAGAACTCCCTCACCATTAAGACCTATCGTCTAATACGGCTGTCTTATAACTGTAATTCAAGGCTTACTTTACGTTTATGTCTACATATATATATTACAGAACGTTCAGAGAAAACAAACAAACCAATAAAGCAACCAAACGGACGACTATATATGGTTCTCTTAGGTATCTACAGGAATTTCTCTGAAGGGGCATGGAGGGGCACAATGTGTGTGCCTGTGGTGATGGGCACGAACATGTCGCTCTATTTGGAGAGTCAACAATAAGGCTTTGACACGAAGAGATGCCTACTGTCACGCCATGTTTAACTTCCACCGAAACTTCTGAAACAGACCGCGCAGCGCATTCGAAAGACGCATGACTCAGTAGCCTACATCTGTTCATGATTTAGTATACGGAAAACTATGGCCTCTTATCTACTATAAAACATAATTAAAAGAGTACTACGAGTTTCATTTTCTCTTTAATAGGTTGACACCATATCTTGGAACTGTTCTCAGATGCCCTATAATAGTATTCTTCCTCCAGTGCGCACAGTTACCCATACACGTCTTGAGTACTCAAAATGCTAACAAATTAAGTAAAAATGATGATTATTACAGAGGTATTTTTCTATTTCAATACTCCAAAATATAGGTAAGCATTTACATAAGAGATCATGATAAAAGAATCCTCCAGAAGAAATTCAGATACCTAGAATACTGAGTAATCCAATGAAACTGCAACTGACTGCAACCTTAGTAGTGATCAGCGACCCAAAATACTGCTTCAAGGAATCGCATACAGGGCATACAACAAAGCTATTGGCATATGTGACAGCATATTCCACAAACAAATACATATACGGTATATTTTCCTAAAACACGGAAAATGAGAGTAGAAATCCATTAACAAAAACGGGGTGGAAGAAAAACCGAAGCGGAGCAAATACGGACCGGAAGGAAAGAAAAAGAGGGAAAAAAAAAAAACAGGGGTGGGGTTAACCCCCGAAGCAAGCGACAGATCCGAAAGCCAAGAGATTGTATTACAGGGAAAGTGAAACCAGGAAGATATTAACATAAAATTAGAGTAAAGTCTATCCATTCATGCTTCCTTAGTGTGTGTGTGTGTGTAAACGTCGCGTTTGGAATTCCCAACCAAGTCCCGTTTGCCTACCGAAGGGTCACCATGGTAATACAAACTACTTCCGTGTATTTTCTGGGCAATACAACCAATTGTTTCATCACAAAAGACGTGGAGAGAGAGAGAGAGAGAGAGAGAGAGAGAGAGAGAGAGAGAGAGAGAGAGAGAAAAAACGTTGGAACTGTCTTACGTTTTAAAACATGCCTGTAAATAGCACAGCAAGAGATAATAAACGTGGCAGTAATTACCAGCAATTAACCAATATATATGCGACGCAAACAAGTTATAAATATTATTACCCTGATTAAAGTAAAATTATAAGGGTGAAGCACCAGAGATAATTACCCTTCAAAATCCCTCTTCCGTGGCCACGGAGACCGCGAGTCGATTTCGCCAAGATCCTCGACTTAAAACCTACCTATTGTGCAGACAGGTGAATACCTTTTAAGAATATGTCGATTAGGCTCCGTTTTATGTTTAATATACATGAAAAAATGTTCATCATAATTTTCCATACTGTAACTTTCCCTTTGATTCAGTGATCTGAAGTCCTGCCACACTGCAACGCTAAATTTGTGACTTCTATTCAATCAACATGAAACTTTAAAAAGTTAAGGCCTCATGGTCATCGCTTGATTAATACATGAGTGGTGATAGTTTAGTTTAATTTAGGAAGCTCAGTTCGAAATTGCCGATCAGTCAAGAGCAAATTCACCCTGTTTTACCTTCTATGATACAAAAAAGGTCCAATTATTTTTCACCTAATAAATAAAGATTGAGTGACGACAAATTTAACACTACATACTGTACATGTAACAAAACTACAAAGACATCTCTAGGACACGTCGGTACATTATTCAAGATCTTCCGATAAGCCAAAGACCACTGGCCCACTAGCTCTCATACCCTCTGTTTGGTCGTGGGACTTTTAATAATAATAATAATAATAATAATATAATAATATATAATAATAATAATATATATATATATATATATATATATATATATATATATATAATAATGTAAAAAAAAAAGGATACCTTAGTTTAACCAGACCACTGAGCTGATTAACAGGTCTCCTAGGGCTGGCCCGAAGGATTAGACTTATTTTACGTGGCTAAGAACCAATCGGTTACCTAGCAACGGGACCTACAGCTTATTGTGAAATCCGAACCACATTATACCGAGAAATGAATTTCTATCACCGGAAATACATTCCTCTAATTCTTCATTGGCTGGCCGGAGACTCGAGCTCGGGCCTAGCAGAGTGCTAGCCGACAACTCTACCGACTCATCCAACGAAAACTGTGTGTGTGTGTGTACATACAAACTTACACCACTGGAGTCTGTTGTGAGCGGCAAAGGATCATCATAACTTATTCTGAGAAGCCAACAGAGTGAATACAAAATTTAACGCCGGGGGTCACGAAGGAAGTCAGTTCTCCTCGTAAAATAAAGTGAACAAACTGATTAACTCTTCGAGTTCATAACTGACACAGAATGAAGAGCGCAATAAAAACATCAGGTACCATGGGAGAGATAAGGAAGGTGAGCCAAAGAAAGCATTTCAAAGAGCACGGCAGTATGTATATAATTTATAATATATATATATATATATATATATATATATATATATATATATATATATATATATATATATATATATATATATATATATATATATACACACACACGAAAAAACTCAGTCCTCTTTGATTTGGGAAATTTTGTACATAAGATGATGCACGAGCCTGAGCCGTTCCTTTCATAAAACTTGAAAAAAAAGTAAAGGATAAAATATATTTCTTGTGGATAGCCGCTAACACAATTGGTTCCAACCGCTACTTCCCAAATTTCACGAAATCATTGAAAAATATAATGACCACATGAATACGCAAACACCCGTGTGAGTCTGTGGGCACGTGTGTAACTTAATAACTGTGTCAGGCAAGCCACGCAAGAGGAGATGCCCAAGAGAGAAATATGTCAGCAGAAACTATCCCTTTCACTATTAGTTAAAGTATATCTTAGTTTAACCAGACCACTGAGCTGATCAACAGCTCTCCTAGGGCTGGCCCGAAGGATTAGATTTATTTTACGTGGCTAAGAACCAACTGGTTACCTAGCAAAGGGGACTACAGCTTATTGTGGAATCCGAACCACATTATGACGAGGAATGAATTTCTATCACCAGAAATAAATTCCTCTAATTCTTCATTGACCGGTCGGAGAGTCGAACGCTGGGCCAACAGCGTGCTAGCCGAGAGCTCTACCCACACCACCAATGAAGAACTTTTAACTATTAGTACTATCATATCTACTATCCATTGTTTGAATTTTCGCCTCTTAAATAACTATGATGTACGAGAATATTTCCTGCCATACGAAACTTGCATGGCATAAATAAGGGCCATTTTATTCTTAGCCCCCAACGGCTAGTTACTTTTCGAATAAGGATGTTAATGCATAAAATTATCTAATACTTTAAATGCATATGCTTCCCACAAGACTCGCAGTTTTGAATTATTAATGAGAGAGAGAGAGAGAGAGAGAGAGAGAGAGAGAGAGAGAGAGAGAGAGAGAGAGAGAGAGAGAGAGAGAGAGTCCTCTTTTTATATTTAGCCATATAACATATACGTTAGACAAAACTGTATTTACCGAATACAATTGCCAAGAGCAGTGTCCACAGAATAAGTCTTTCCAGTTGGTGGAATATTACGAATATTCTCGAAAAAGTAATGAAAAGGAGTAAGCTGATACTATTTTATATAAATATTAACGAAAAAATGACTCCGTGTTGCGTCAATATTACAAAACTGTCGAAGCATGCGAATGAAATCTATTTTGTTAAAAGAACTCAAAATAAAACACACAAAATATAAGAATCGAACCCCACATAGCATAAGATAAGACTAAAACAACCAGAGAGAGAGAGAGAGAGAGAGAGAGAGAGAGAGAGAGAGAGAGAGAGAGAGAGAGAGAGAGAGTCGCCCTCAGACAACTCCTACAACGATCACTTGAAAGGAAAAATGTGAGAACCCAGCAGACAACGCCTATGTTTAACATTCAGATAACTCGTCCGAGAGACAGGAGGGGGTAACTCCGCGGGTGAGATGCACGCGCATCAAACTTCAACGATGCATGGTAATTAAGCTTCCCTAAGCTGCGCGCGAGGCTACACAAGCAGGTTTATGAATGAAGGCTGTCACCTTAGAATGTGATGACACTGACAATGAGGAACTTGATAAATAGCAAGGTTTATCACTCAACATACCATACGCTATTTCATATATGGTAATGATTGTAGGTGACTTCATGTTTTGACGCTGTAACTGTGATAACAACAGTTCTCAATAGAGAGGGATTCCCATATAACCAAAGTGAGTGGGGTATTAGGAGGGTAACGTTGCGTTCATTCCGCTGAGCTTCACTTCGTGATAGGGCATTATGCCATAATCAAACGACCATAAAACACAACACACACACACACAACACACACACACACACATATATATATATATATATATATATATATATATATATATATATATTTTATATATATTATATATATACACACATATATATAATATATATATATATAACAAACAGTGTATGTATATATATATATATATATATATATATATATATATATATATATATATATATACATACACACATAAAAAGCTGTAGCCTCCTATTTCCCTTTATGCTTTCTTTACATCGACTTTCGGTGACAACCTGAAAAAAGTGTGAACTCTTTTAATTTTGTAAAGACTCACGTAATCGTTTCACAAGTTTATATCATCGGCGAGCCCTACTACATGATATACAAAACTGCAAATGTATTAAAACATTTATTAAAAGAAAGTTAGATAAATTCAAAGAGCGAATTCTGACTGGTAGAAAGGAGAGGTCATTACGCCTCACATTTACTTGGAAACTTTCCAGTTATCTTTATTTTCCATGCTATAACATGTGAATTAATGAGGAAGTCTGAACAGAAATCTGGTAAAAAAATTCCCAATCATTTTGTCATTCCAAATGTTGTCAACATTCTATTTGTGCTCTTGTTCTCTGTATCGTCTAATTGGTATCGTCATAATTGTTACCAGCTTGGATCCACTTAAATCCCAGAGATCTTCAACCTCTGTTTTCATAATGGAGTCGAATCTTGTCCCAAACAGGTTATGGGTTGCGTCTCTAGCGCTGAACAATGGCATTTCAATTTCTGTGGCAATTAGCCTTCGGAGAATTGCGTTAGGGTAATCGACGACCTTGGGGTTGAGGAATTCACCACTAATTGCTTTTCTAACATCTGTCCTTTGCCCCTTTCTGCTGGTTTCCGTGCGGGTGAATGCTGAGGGGGTTGGGGGGACTGTTTCTCATGAGGGATAACGCGATATGGCTGCCGAGGATTCTGCGAAAGCAAAAGGAAATGCCGACAGAGTAACCCGTTTATTGGGACCCTATTCTTTTCAACAGTTACGTTTAGCAATACTGGGTTGGGCCAGTTCTTGATTGGATGACCACCAAGAAACGGCTGCAGACTTCGGCACCTAAGATCAAGTACATAATTCACTGCTTTGATCAACCCAGGCACCAAGATTTATTTCATTTACTCATTTAACTGATCTTGCCCATCCGCCTGTCCCTTGGCCTAGTGCTGAACCTGTTACATCTCGCTCAGCAGACGTGAAGTGAGTACTTGGAGGTTTGCCGAATGTGGTCGGTTGCAGGCAGCATCAAATCAGGACATGGGACTTGCAACCTCTTTGAAAGGCGAAATCAAAAGGCTATTGAGATCTACTGGTTACTCGAACAATGTGATTTCTTATTATATGTTTCCCTTCCAGTGACATTCCTTAGTACTTCTTTTGGGACGCGGAGACAGACCATAAACACACGTGTGCGTGTGTGTGGGGGTGTGTGGGTATAACGCCATCGGTAGCCTATTGTGAGAAATCTCAAAAAGCTTATACAAATGTAAAAGTACGTTATGTATTTTATATATTTAAATAAATATATATATATATATATATATATATATATATATATTATATATATTTACATATATAAATATATATATATATATATATATATATATATATCAAATATAAAACTATAAATATATATATATATATATATATATATATATATATATATATTTATATATACGCTTGCACCTGGTCTTTATATACATATACATTACATATATATATATATATATATATATATATATATATATATATATATATATATATATATATATATATATATATATATATATATATAAAGTGCATGAATGAAACTTTTGAAGTAGATATTATTCCACATCTTTGGATATATATTAATTTATTTGCTGAGAGAGAGAGAGAGAGAGAGAGAGAGAGAGAGAGAGAGAGAGAGAGAGAGAGAGAGAGAGAGAGATTCTATATTCAGGTTGCAATACGACCTTCAAAGGACGCACTAAAAACGGGTACCGGTATCTAAAAATAAATGAAATTCGTCTTAAGGTAAAAGACATGAGTTATTAAAATCATGACTACACGGACTGCATAACGTTAACGAAAACGAAAATTAAATAAGCCAAGGCAAGCTGAGCGGAACAGACTTTGAATTACAGTCACAACATGGTTTTTGGGGATTTAGGGTAAACAAAGGCACGACTACAGCGCTTGCCAGCAATATATATTAAAAGACATTATACGCTAAACAAATCTAAATATATGCTGGAAAGGCGAAAACCTCCAGACACTTTACGTACGAAAATGCTCGGGGCTGGACGACCGATGTATTTTAACGGAAACCAACCTTCCCTTTCTTTTTACCACTCGGAATTGAGTAAGCTTCCCAAAACCTTTACAAGATCGACAGATCTAAGCCATTATCAACTAAACTCTCCTATTAAGTTCAGATGCGCTTCACGATATTTGAAAAACACGACCAGAATAAGAATGAGCGGGCCCCACTTGACGCACGGTGAATGCACAATACGCTCGCTTGGGCAGAAAATCGCCAAAACGCAGAGGGGGCATTAAATTAAGCCGTCATTAAAAGGTATCATCCTGGTGTATTCATTTACAGTTTCGACACGAAATTTCTAACTTGCAGCTTTCCTTATCTTTGGTGTTATAAGAGATTAAATCCACAGGAGCTGTGAATGCACATAAAATGTCAGAACAGAATTCTAGGAGAAATTAATATCAAATTTAGGGGATGACTAGTGAACTCAGTTTACAATCCACAAATAAATAAATAAATAAATAAATAAATAAATAAATATATATATATATATATATATATATATATATATATATATATATATATATACTATATATATATATATATATATATATATATATATATATATATATATATATACAGGTTATTTCAAGATTCTTTTCTCCACAGAGTTTATCTATGATTCAGCAGTTAGAGTGCATGAATGCGGTAGTGACTGGTGTGTTGTTTTTTCTCTGAGGCACCCCTGTGGCATGTGCGCGCATGCCCGTCCCAGCAGTAAAAAACATTCATGAATGATGTTAATAAAGTCTCAGACTTGTAAAGCATTTCAGAGTCGTGTCTTCCATGAATACCTCTCCTCCTCATAACAAAAGGTTACCATTACCTTGTTCTTACAATAAAGAACGAAACAGATTAAGACTTCCTACACTTCTGTGATGTAATCATTATATAAAAACATATAATATAAATAATATATATATATATATATATATATATATATATATATATATATATGATTTACCATACGCCATATGAACCCCTTTTTTTTTTTTTTGGGGGTTTGGCGGCGCCACAACGCTTGAGCCTCCAGATTCACTGCGAGGTTACTAGCACCGTTTCCTTTCCCAAACACCCGCTGAATCCGGTTTGATTGCTTGGCGAATGGCTGAGACTGAACCATGGAACTGAGCTATTTTAATATTTTGAATTTTTTTACCCATTTTCAATCTCTGAAAAACAAAACAGTATTCTTAATTTTAAGTTACTGAAAATTTTCAAGCACCTATTTACATGTACAAGCACATTAAATTAAAAAAAAATATTCGTGAAACAAAACAGCTGCATTGAAATCGCTAAATAAATACATAAATTTCATATGCCTTATGATACTGGCTGTCGGGGGAATAATAGGCATTACCATCTGTTTCTACTGCATCCACGATTTGACAAAATAATTAACAATGACGATTAAGATCATTACGGAAATGCAATTCTAATCAATTGAAATGTTACAAAATAATACAAAATAATACCATTCCGAAAATTTTAAACCTTTTAGGGAAAAAAAATGGACGACAACGAAACAGAAACAAGAGATTTAACAGAGCGAAACCTTCCGTAAAAAGAAGTTTGATGAAATTTCGTAAGAATACAATCATCCAAGTGACAGTAACGCAGTAATCACTTTATATAGCTTTCGAACAGCATACTCCTTGAAATTACCCAAAACATTAAGGTGATCGGTCAAAGTAAGAATGAGTTTGTTTGCGTAGCTACAGCAAAACACATATTCGTAGGTAATTAGTTACTTAAAGAAAAAAGTGTGTGTGTGTGTGTGTGTGTGTGTGTGTGTGTGTGTGTGTGTGTGTGTGTGTGTGTGTGTGTGTGCGTGCGCGCGCGCGCGCAATCTCCTGTATTTAATCGCTGGTACTCTGTACGAAGTTAATTAAACTTACATAGCCTTTTGACATCAAACGCTCTTTTAACCAAAGCCTATACTTCTTGGTAACGATGTTGTTATTACCAAAATTCAATATGAAGTGAGGGTCGAATACTGACAAGAATGGCAATCTGAGGAAAATTATGAAGTCGGCGCAAGAAAAGCATGATCTTGTTGTAGTTAGCAGTAAAGCCGAAGATAAAAAGGTTAATAATGAAAACAAGAGAAACTTCATAAAAAAACATTAACCTTTCACGATTAAACAATACATCTTTAAAATTAATTTCCCGTATTTCTACTCAAAAGCATACTACTGTACTACAGGCGCTCATTACGTCATCTTTACAACAGAGAGAGAGAGAGAGAGAGAGAGAGAGAGAGAGAGAGAGAGAGAGAGAGAGAGAGAGAATATTGCCATATATTCTTTGTAACTTATACTGCAAAATCAATAGTATGCTTCTTACGATGATGCAATCAATTTCTTCCGTGCAAGGCGACTAAAATAAAACTCAAGAAAGCCTGACAACCTATTCAATTTCATGAAAGATGCACATCAAAATACTTGAACAAATACAAGTATCCACAACAACAAAGCAAATGGCAATGTATCTATTTAACAAACGAGAGCTGGATATTTACCCACGTCACGTAAGAGGAGAGACTAAATCGAAAGTTTGCATAAATGACAAGAAAACACAAGTAAAAGAAAACATCTACAAAGAAAAACGCCAACAGAGCTAACCCTCAAATCCATATGTCTCCACTACGAGTATATTAGCCTTGACAGACAGAGAGAGAGAGAGAGAGAGAGATGAAATGAATTGAAATGGGTAAACTAGACCTTGACCTTAATAAATTAGCTATTAACATAACAAGATCTACTATACTAGGCCTTTCGTACACCCACAAACACAGTCAGTCTCTCTCTCTCTCTCTCTCTCTCTCTCTCTCTCTCTCTCTCTAACGCCTTGTCACTGAATTAAACTTTCGCTTTTACATTGCCGGTTCGTTATTTGAATACATTTATTCAAACTAACATCTTTCAAATTCACATAAAATCGGAGGCACTGAAGCATTTTGAACGCAATTCTACAAAATACCTTCTCGCTCATACTAATCTCTAGTTACATGGAATTTCCTTATAACTGTCACTGCATATATTAGATAATGTCAAGAGTGTAGAAAATTTACAACGAAAGAAACTGAAAAATTTTAAAAACATGACAAAAATTACAAAATGGCGTCACGTCTGATACAAATGAAATAATAACTGAACGAATAAAAAGGACAATTTCGTTATGATGAACATTCCTTTCAACACGTGTGGTAATAGAACAGAGTTTTAAACGCAGTTCACTGTGCTTCAAACATTATAGAACCGAAGAGCAACTTGGAATATACATGTCTACGGCAGTCTTCTATATATAAAATAAAAATAAATACAGAAAAGGTACTCTCCCATGATTTCAGAGTGTAGCATGTAAAGAGCATAAACGGACGAAAATATACCTGTATTTGTGCAACGGTTAGTAGAATAGAACAGAATGCAGAATTTAGACCAAAGGCCAAGCGCTGGGACCTATGAGGTCGTTCAGCTCTGGAAATTGACAGTAAGAAGGTTTGAAAGGTGTAACAGGAGGAAAACCTCGCAGTTGCACTATGAAAGAACTGTTTGAGAGGGTGGAAAGTCAGTTGGAAGAAAGAGAATATGAACGGAGGCATAGAAAAAGGAATGAAAGGGGTTGCAGGTAGAGGACAAAGAGACGCTGCAAAGACCCCTGAGTAATGCCTACACTGCACCACGTGGTGTGCACTGATGGCACTAACCCCCTACGGGAGTAAAACGGTTAGTCAACTGTAGAAAAGGGAGGCGTATGGGATATGATCCATGGGGATGTCCCAATGATGGAAGGCCACATTACAATGAAAGCGTTTAAAAATCCATCCAGTTATGCTTCATAATGAAATGCTGCAATGCAATGCAAAGTGGCCGGAAACTTGCTTAAAGGTTTCCGGTACGCACGTGACACGTTCAGTTTTTGCAGAGGGGTTCCATCCATGACGCAAAAATTAAGAAAACGGATGAGGCAATTACGTCTGTCAACTTCTTTTTTAGTGTCAATATATTTTAGTGCAAACGATTCTGCGCTGAAAAACAAGGACGATATTATTTATCTAATTTGAGAGAGAGAGAGAGAGAGAGAGAGAGAGAGAGAGAGAGAGAGAGAGAGAGAGAGTTAGTATTCACTCCTCCTCCATATATTTAAAACTACCTTAAGTGTTGAATAGCAAGCATATTGTTTTGCTAGTCGTCCTCAGTCCAATTATTTAAAATTATTTTCTTTAATAACAGTTTTATTAAGAATAGCTTGATTTTCCTAACCCTTGTATTCGGTATTCAATGACTGCAGTACTTTTCCTAGACTCTTCTTGTCTTATTATTAAAAATGCAACTCCGACTCAGTGCTTTCAATTTTCAAAATATAATTCTTTACTTCATGAATATTACCTGGATGATTGATCTTTCCTGTATTTTGTGTATTCGAAAGAGCCAAAATAGAATGAATCAGGTGTTGTACAAAAAAAAAAAAAAAATCAAAGCGGCGTTCATGGCCATGGCTGACGCAACACCCGTTTGTGGTAATTAATCAATCAGTAAATCAGACACGGAATATCAATCCAAAACTGGTAACGTCATTCACATGATGCAGGACACGAGAGATTAAAACAAAGTCTGGTCACTTACCCTTGAATTTTTGTCAGAGAAAGAAAGACATCAATTTTGAGTGAAACGTTTCAAACCGCTTAGTGCGTCATCGCTCTCTCTCTCTCTCTCTCTCTCTCTCTCTCTCTCTCTCTCTCTCTCTCTCTCTCTCTCTCTCTCTCTCTCTCTCATGAATTCTATGCCTTGCAAATGACTGGCAAATTCTCATAAAAGCAAAAATGCACTTTTACCTGAAACCGCATTCCTTCTATGCAATACGTCTTTCTGCAACTTCTTGAAATAGTTTTATTTTTTCAATGCCTCTACTGTACACTCAACTCGGTCAGTGCCTGGAATCAGGTGTGAGAGGGACACTTTTGAAAGTGCATTATAATAGCCAATTCACATTAGGTAACATCTTAGAAATCCCTTGTCTCAAAAAATTCTCTCTCTCTCTCTCTCTCTCTCTCTCTCTCTCTCTCTCTCTCTCTCTCTCTCTCTCTCACCGTTCGTCTCAAAATATTATTAAGTGATGGTAATTTTCATAATTGGATGTCCTGAAACGTACTGGATAAGCAAGAGATGAAGTGAGAAGGATGAAATGGCCGCCGAAGACACACAAAATGATGGCACCAGCAGAGGGCTGTAGAAATCCCAAAACTTGAAGTTACTGAAGGAACAAGGAAGAGCAAGAGAAAACAGAAGAGTAATCTATACTTATAAGTTACTGAAGGAACATGGAAGAGTAAGGGAAGACAGAAGAGTAATCTATACTTATAAATGAAAACGTATAAAAACATTTGTATCTACTAAATTTATATTACGCGTGAATATTACACATTCCTTGATGTCTGGAATCAGGCGAGGACGAATCTATGGCTAGATCTAATTCAGCAGACACGTAAGAGACCATATGTAATTATGTGCCTTTCTAATGCCGTTGAATGTGACATTAAAAATTTAACGATGGGCTGACATCTTATATATCAAGTGTTCATTAAGGCACACATATTAAGTACAAAGGAACTCGCCTTCGTAATACGTAAATGAAATAGTTAAATGTCATAGGGTATTAAATGAGAAATCTCTACACTCGTTCCCACGTTTACACAAGGCAAGATAGGAGCATTAAAATATGTTTTACACAAGGCAAGATAGGAGCATTAAAATATGTATAAAACAGAGATTCTAGTAATAACTGAACACTAAGACACGTGATTCTGACTGATACACACACATTATATATATATATATATATATATATATATATATATATATATATATATATTTGTATATATATATATAAATATATATACATACATACAGTATATATATTTATAAAATATAAATATATACATACAGTATTTATATTTATATATATATATATATATATATATATATATATATATATATATATGTATATATATATATAATCATAGTGAGGTAAAGACTTAGAAACTACATTCCTTGCAGCGCGGCATGAGCGTCAAATATAAGATAATTAAGAAAATTTCTAGAGAAAATTGTAACAACATAAGTTAAACAAGCGACAGCAGCCACGGACTCGACTCCAGTGTAGAGAGATTAATGTAAGCAAATAACGCCATTATATCAATAAACGCCAAGATTAGAGTGAGAGACCACTGGTCTCAACACGTGACAACAAGAATACCAAACTGGTGCCAGAAATCTGCTGAACTGGCAAATACCACTTATTTGATTCAAGGGAAACAACGAATCAAAGATCGACCGACAGCTGTAAGCATCAATTCCTTCAATCTTGAAAAATGTACGCCGCTCCCCTCCCCTTCCCCCGGCTCTCAACTACGTCAGATCCTAATTCGGGAGAAGCAGCCTAACGCTGGCAACAAGCGCCCAAAGGTGCCAGAAGCAACGGCAGCCGCGAAGTTCCCTCTCAAGGCAGACCTCACGCGCCTCACCCAATGACGTCAAAATAATATAATTCTGACCCGGTGGTTCCCGACCAACGGTTCGTGGAAGAATTCGTTCTATTTATAAGAAGGACTGGCCAGCAATTTGCCGCACGCTGCGGACTACAACTAAAAAAAAACTGATCACGTTCAGAATGTGTATTCTTTTCATTTTGATTTTATGTAAACAAGAATAACAACGCCCGGCTTATATATAATGTATATGTATGTTTTCCACAGCAATAGCCTCCATCGCTTTTGTTAGCTCAATCTATCTCGCCGTAGGGGTTCATGGATGAGAACGTGGTTGCAGAAAGAAAAAACGCGACTTAATTATGAGGCTGAAAACCACTGCTGTAAACCGAATAAAGGAAGTTACCATATGCACGTGGTCTCGGCATTAAAAAGAAATGGTAGTACCAGTTGTAATCCTATTCTATATCCCACAGGCGTCAAATTACTTTCTCCTACAAAACAGATATAATTTCCATAATACAACTGCCCCTGGCAATGGGTGTTTAATTGATGACGTATGTACTACTGTTATTTCTTATTCATTTAAATCATACAAACGCCTTATACGCTGTTACGAAAGCTTAAACAGAGATGCCGCCATATCCAGACCTCGATAAAAAGAGAAGGTTGGGCGTGGTTAACGCCAAATTTCGTAAAAATGTTACATATATGTTGCAGTCTTGTCTGTCTGGAGCAAGAGGCAAAGGGGTAAACGAACACCGAATAAATGTAACAGAAATTCAGTGATAAAATAAAAAGTCATAAATACAGAATCATCTGAAGCCATTTTCTGACCAAGCATCAGAGATATCAAAGAGTAAGAGGAGAAAAAAATACGGATTGGCCCTAAAAAAAATTATATATATATATATATATATATATATATATATAGCTACACTACTTGAAAGAAGGAAGAATTCAGGAAAAACGTTAAGTAGGATGAAAAATCGAGCTTCTTGGCGGAGGAGAGAAAGCAACCCCAAAAGAACTAGGTCGCCCAATACAAGGGATAACGATGATCGGATCTGCATATTAATACAATGTTTTCAGGCAGTTATCAGTCAAAATACTGACGTTCAATAAACAATGCTTTCAGAAAGTTATCAATTCATAAATTTTTAATCGGCACTGCATCTGATCAGTATCTGGATGGGGTGTGTGTGTGTGTGTGTGTTTATCTATCCCTTTACGGGTACCCTAAAGGGAGATAATTGTAGAAAGCGCGAATACAACACTAATCTGATAAATAATGGACTCAGCACATCGCAAAAACACATACTCCCGAAAACGCTAAGAGTAAGAGTAAATAAATTATTAAAAGTTAACGGTTCAACTGTAACCACGATGTAGTCTGATGTTCAACCTAGGTTTACCGTGTTCTATAACATGGTTTTATCTGACTCTTAATCTCCTTCCCATTCTCACTTTTTAGCCAAAACAATGAGCTGAAAGAAAAACTCAAAATACCCACATTCCGAACTAATCTTTGAAATGTTACAGTTCTAGATATACAACACAGCTACAACAACAATGTTAGCCGGACAGTCTCCGCTAAAGTCCATTTTCTCTTCAGATAAACACTAGATTAATTGAATGTGTTTTGCACAACTTCTCTCACACGGATTAAAAACAACCCCAAACCTCGAATGACTTCTTATCATCAACACTGTGAATCGTGGTTCATAGCAAACGTCTCTTCAAAACCATTGACAAAAAGCAAAGCAAGGAGGAAAACGAGTTAAAATTGCGTGTTGTATCCAAAGCATCCAATTAGTAATATACATTTTCTTTACTACTGATCAGCACTATTCAGATGAAATAAAACATTAACTTGAGTATGCAATATAAAAATAGCCAGAGACTTAAAATCATTCGCAAATAATAAAAAAAATATACAGAAAATTTATACACTAAGGCTCCATATTTCAGATCAAGTCTGTCGACCAACTACAGCCCTGTTTCGCAAACTTCCTGTTTTGTGCAATCTATTCCAGGGGTTTTCCGTAAGGGCCATAATCACAACCTTGGACAATGCTGCCATTCTGAGATACCCTCCCATTTCTCCTTCAGAGTTTTTTTAAAAATATTACCTGGAAATTGCTGTAATACTGTGGAGGATAGAAAAAATCTGATGACATCGACCATATCTAGTTATTTTAAAATTCCAAAGCAAAGAGCCATTAATGTAGAAACTAAACCGACTATAATTTTGTGCGCGTGCCAACCTGACTTACTTTTCTCGCAGCCATTGATAGTCGCATGTCATTCGCAAGTCAGGTTAAGGTAACTTTTTTCTATAGCCTTTAACATTCACATGATTTATGTGATATCTACTAAGGGGAAATCCGACAAGATGAGATGCACTTTACCGAACATCACTCTCTCCCTCTCTGAAGGTTGGCAAGTCTACATGAAGCAAATTAAGTCAGTTTTGGTTTCCTAAATAAAAAACGACGACACCTTGTACAAGAAAATCTCAAGAAAATATAAGATGCACTAAAATTAAATGATCGAATGTACTGCAACCCAAAGTAAAAGGCAACACACTATGAACAGATATTTATTTCACAATATGACAATCATCAAAAGATAACGTAATCGCAAATTTCGAAAACGATGAAAGATTAAATTAAATAAAATAAAACACTGAATAATCATGTCATTACTAATATTAAGACAACAACAAGGTAACCAGATATTTCATATCACACTCATCAATTCATAAAAAAAAATATAGATCGAACATAGTTTCTCGTTGTTTCCTTAATCTCCTACCTTAGAAAAGTTATCATCCATTCATTTGACGACAGCGAACACACCACTTCATTTTTACTACGCCACAAACGTCGAGAACGTCAAAACAAGCTGACGATGACATATGGGGGGCTGTTAAATAAACCCCGAGTAAATCATGCGGATGGCACTTGGGGGCTATATTTTCAACACGTTAACCTTATTCCAAAGGGAAAACACTGGGTTAAACACACATTCCCCATATTGGGGTCGTACAACTCAGCTGGCTTAGCGTGGATTTCAGTGTGATGGCCCCCGAGCTCCACCCCTACTCAAGGCATAAGTTTCATGGGCAAAACACAACCTTATTATCCCAGTGACCTAGGGATGGGGGTCTAAGGGTGCCCTTCGATATACCTGCTGAGTCATGAGCAGCCACTGCCTGGTCCTCCTTGGCCCTAAGTTGGGTGGAGAGAGGAGCAGTACATGTATATGTTTGTTCTCTTGGACATTATGTGCAGTACAAATGGAAGTCCCTAGCCTATACCACTCATGATCGGCTTTTAAACCTTTCAATCAATAATAACTTGACTTCAAATAGATCTGTTCTCAAGTCAGATACTACAATTCAGTATCTAGAAATTCCACATGAATGTAAACATTGCATTTTATGATATATATAAAAAAAGAACAATGGAGTTTCGGATGAGTTAATAAGAATGGTTTCATTTAGCATACCAAGTGTTTAAAATATGCAGCCATCCAAAAGCTGCTACTTTACCCTAAGCACTTCATTTTAACACCATAACGAAATTCTGAAGACCAGAGACCACCTCCATCACAGTTTCCGAGACTTGGGGTATAGAGAAAAAAATTCTAAAACCTCGGGCTTGAAAATGACCTCTGATACTGGAAATTAATTCAAGGCTGACCCAGCCCAACGGTGATGTATGACCTTGAAAAATTTGTCAACGCCATATACAATTGCTCACATATTATATCAAACACTCTTCATCTGTATAGTAATCACTTTTTGTTTTATGAAGAATATTCGAATGGAAAGTCTCTAGCAGTTAACACAATAACTACTATGTAAGCCTACTGGCTATTTCTGTGCAGGAGGTAACTCTCCTAGGCGACAGCTCTCTATGTGCATAAGTTACACTTTAGTCATGTTCTAGGATCCCTGTAAAACTGCTTTCTCATAAAATGTAATGCTAGTAAAAACAGACCTCAGTGGTCTGGTGCAGGCGGGTAAAGTCACAATGACTAGAACAGAATAGAATAGAATATAGAATTTAGGCCAAAGGCCGAGGGCTGGAACCTATGAGGTCATTCAGCGCTGAAACGGAAATCGACAGTAAAAAGGTTGTAGAAGTGTAACAAGAGGAAGCCCTCGCAGTTGCACTTTGAAACAACTATTAAGAGAGGGTGGAAAGTAAAATGGAAGAAAGAGAATTTGAACGGAGATGCAGTAAAAGGAATGAAAGGGGTTGCGGCTAGAGGCCGAAGACACGCTACAAAGACCCATAAATAATGCCTACAGTGCACCACGTGGGGTGCACTGACGTCACGACCCCCTACGGGAAAGTCATGATGACGCCCGAAAGCTAACACAGGATAATAAGTCTTTTTATCTTCGGCCTGTTATGGCAGGGCAGCCGATCGAGACTACGGTCTACCCCAAAGCCAAATGAAAGTCCTTCAAAAGAAGGCATCGTGCTTACCCCATACAAAAAATGGGAAAAAAGCACGTTAAAAAGAAGAATAAAAAGAACAATATCTTCGGCCTGTTATGTGTGATTTCCTCCTAAATAAGTCGCATCGTGATTTTAACACGGAAAATCTGGGTGTGCTCGAGCACCTGTGCCCAAGTGCATGAGGGCGTGGGTGTGCGTTTGTCAAGTTAAGTGCACCTGACGAGAGAGAGAGAGAGAGAGAGAGAGAGAGAGAGAGAGAGAGAGAGAGAGAGAGAATATCAAATATTTCAAGAGGCAGAAAATTCTAATTCTTTATGAAAAATAAAACGAAAAAACAAAAAAAGAACGACGGGCCCAAGAAGAACCGTGGCAGTAGCTGTAACAATAAAGGACGGGCTGGATGATGTGAAGGACAAGGACATCCCGTGTTAGGGATGTATATAGATATATAATCAAACCTCTAAAAGGTGTCAGTGTAGTAAATGCCAATCATGTCTTTTTATTTCCTCAATCATTTCATTTTATTAAATTTTCCAGTATCACATCTCTCCAACCGAAACATTTGCATGCCTCTTATTATATTTTGCCCTTAGTAATACTTGTTTAAAGATCAGAAAATTACTAAGCAGCCCTATCTAATCCCAGACTTTGAATAACATTACACTACGCGTTTTCCGTAGTGAAATCTTTCTGTGGACTATGACAAACAGGCATTGGCAAAATTAAATATACATTTTTAAAATTCTTGAACTGCCTATTCGAGTTTCAAACTTAATATATATATATAATATATATATATATATATATATATATATATATATATATATATATATATATATATATGTATATATATATGTATATATACACACATATCTGTGTGCGCGTGTATAAGCAAGAGATCGAGCTAATGGCTAAAACAGCTATCCGACCTAAAATGAATAAATTGAGCAACAAGGCATCAGTTTTTTTGCCTCTTGATTTCAACCTTGAGAATTAGAAATACTAAAAATACGGAAAATGTTGCCAGAAAGTTGTAGATGCCATGTGTTTGCTTTCACCGTCGAAAATATGAAGATGACTAGGCTACGAAGGCATGACTGCAACGTGGAAAGGAATGGACGTCCTGGATGGCCGGGGAGAAGCTGCTGCTTCTCTGAGAAACTGAGACCAACGGAAATTCTTCAGCTGCCAAAACCGGACATCCAGAGGATGACAATGTTTCTCGTCCTCTGGAGATGAAGGAAACTGGGACTAGAGCAGTTTGAAAGTTTGAATCTGGGGGATGTGAAAGCCTCTTAAGTAATGAACTGCGTTGGATCCACAATGATGGCCGCTAATTGATGGGAACACTGTTGTCCTTGGGGGGATCCAATGAGTCTGGGACCAGTGTGGTTTGCAGATTTACATTCGGAAGAGGAGCAGAGGCCACTCAGTAAAAACTGTGCTGGAAAACCAGTGGGGTTTATAGTCAAAAGAAGGGATAGACCTGATTCTTCAAAGATAAATATTTTATTAATCTCATGATAAACATAGCAACTCTAGAATATTTAAGGAAAAGGCACAGGGGTATAGGTGGCCAGACAGGAGTAGGGCCTGAGGGAATAACTGTGGGAAAGTGACAAAAGCCATATTACAAGGATAGGAGTGGCGATTTTTGCGCTGCTTTCAACAGTACTGTCAGTGGTTGAAGTTTGGAGGCTCTCTTCAGACTCGGAGAATTAACGGAGACACGTCGTTACCTGTGGATATTGTTAATTTTAATTTTTCTGAGCTCAGAAATGTGTGCTGAAATTTCAGTATGGATTCTGGTTTTTCTTTCAGTTCATGGATGTGTTCAACTGTATATTGAAGCAAGGTGCCATTGTAAATCTAGTTTAGCCCTGCAAGAAGCCTCAGCTAACGACTGAAACAGCTGTCAAATTTTGGGATGAATAAATTGAACACCATAGGAGCAGCTTTTGCTTGTCCCCTGCAACTTCAGCTTTGAGGATCGGAGGAGGTACTACAAATATTGGAAATGTTGCAAGAAAGATGTAGATACCAATGTGCAATAGCATTTGGCGAAAATGAAGAAAAACACACACACACTATACACATATACACACACACACACACATACATATATATATATATATATATATATATATATATATATATATATATATATATATATATATATATATATATATATATATATATATATATATATATATGTGTGTGTGTGTGTGTGTGTGTGTGTGTGTGTGCATACCAAGTAAATATTTACTACTAACTACTCATACTCTAAACACGAAAAGGATGATGAAGCTAAAATGGCCAAAGCAAACACCAAGGACTTGAAAGCTTTAACAAGAGATTAAACAAATATCGAGGATTCTTCGTGACCATTTGAACCCGACGACAACATTCTCCCGGGGAGAATAAACAGACAGCCTACTGGTTACACATACACCACAAGCGCTCAACGAAACCGCCACTCATGAACTATAACTTTCAATGAATGGGGGTTTTCATTCGTAACAAGCTCTACTACAAATAATGCAGACCGTCTGATTCATAATATATATATATATATATATATATATATATATATATATATATATATATATATATATATATATATATATATATATATATATAAATAATTGAAAAATTTTACTAACAGAGTGTTTGCAAGAGTTAATTTTTCTGAGTTCAACATACTGTACATCCTAGTAGGCACTGAAAAAAAAATCTTAAAATCTTTAAGTAAAATACACGTCATGGCTAATAAAACATACATGGAACCTGACTGGATTAAACATGAATCAATTATACTCTACAACCTTCAAATCTGAGAGAGAGAGAGAGAGAGAGAGAGAGAGAGAGAGAGAGAGAGAGAGAGAGAGAGAGAGAGAGAGAGAGAGAGTCTAAGATCCCTTCCAAAAATTATCAGTACCTGAAGACGTTCCTTTTCGAAAAGAGAGAGAGAGAGAGAGAGAGAGTGTCTAAGATCCATTCCAAAAAATTATTAGTACCTGAAGACGTCCCTACTCGAAATGAAATGAGAGAGAGAGAGAGAGAGAGAGAGAGAGAGAGAGAGAGAGAGAGAGAGAGAGAGCTACTGAAAACCTAAATCCGCGACAATGGCCGTAACACATGGAAGAGATGCAATCAATGAGCTACCGAAACAACTGGCACATAGCCAAAAGGGAAGCCTCCAAGGCGGCATTTCAACTTTCCATCAGCCACTCCTTACGCAGGATGGGAGGAGATTCCTTCGCTATCGTGACAACGGTGGCCTTCCAACATATCCGACTACCCAATTCACCTTACTGGTGGGAAGAGGGAGGGAGAGAGGGGGCGAGGGTCCCTACATCAAAGAATGGAATGGAATGGAATATAGAATTTAGGCCAAAGGCCTAGCGCTGGGACCTATGAGGTCATTCAGCGATAAAAGGGAAATTGAGAGAAGAAAGGTTGGAAAGGTGTAACAGGAGGAAAACATCGCAGTTGCACTAAAAGACAATTGTTAGGAGAGGGTGGATAGCAAGATGGAAGAAAGAGCGTATGAATGGAGATACAGTAAAAGGAATGAAAGAGGCTGCAGCTTGGGGCCGAAGGGACCCTGCAAAGAACCTTAAATAATGCCTACAGTGCACCGCGTGAGGTACACTGACAGTACTAACCCCTTACGGGGCCTACATCAAAGAGGAAGGTGCCTATTGCTTTATTTACTACTATGGCATACATTTAGAGCTAGTCTGCTTGCAGCGTCAGAGTGCGGTGAACTGTAAACTCCCGTTACTTGAACGAACCAAGGGAATAAAGTTGAAAAAACTAAATCTAAAGTTGCAATGAAATCCAAAATTACGATAAAAACATTAAGAAAACAAAAAGAAATCACACAGAAACAGACATTTAGTTTAACTTCATCCACGTATTCAGTTAAAAGCCAACATTACATTAAAATAATTCTACCGACCATACCTTCATGAGCTGTTTCAAAGAGCATATTATATCAGTAATGATCTCACACAAGTAATCGACAACAGACCTTCGACGTGTCTGCTAAATTATAAAGCAGGCGTCTCACACTGAAATATCAAGACGTGTGAAACTAAGTTAACTCTAAAATATACAAAAAATATATATGTAATTAAAAACCAGCCATTTTTGTAACAAAATGCAAAACAACATTTTATGCAAATTTGTAAAGCCTACTTATCTGCCTTCTGTTTTAGTATACACAGCAATATTTTTTCCGTTCATCCTAAGTCATATAAAATTTTTTCCAAGAATAACATAGAGTAATCTAATAATTTATACGAAGATCATATGACTGGAGGGTTGGCTTGTTTATAAAAGATACTAATAAATGTAACTCTTTCACACACACACACACACACACACACACACACACACATATATATATATATATATATATATATATATATATATATATATATATATATATATATATATATATATAAAACAAACATTTATATCGAAACATTCTGACACTGATACATAAAATATGCAAGGCTATTCTCAGTCACGTCCCACTACACGGCATTTTTCTTATACGAAACGTAAATATACAAAAGAGGACATTTAACACACACAGTTTCAAATGAAAGCGTTAGAATATATTTTACTTCGGATTACAACACCTGCATTAATACGATTCCGGGCATTAACCCCCGAGAAGGATCATTATCCCAAGCTGATATATACAGTCCGGAAAACAAAGCAAGGGCCATCTTCGTATTCTGCCGAGTATCTTGGAGCTACGGACCACGTCGTTATAGGATTAATCGACGAACTGGCCTTTCAGAAATGAATATCAGTCAATTTACCATCATCCTTCATGATGCAATTTCTATAATTTTAAATAATTTTCGCTTGTGCTGTTATTTTTCACAATAATGATACCATGGAATACTACGGACAAACAAAGACTTTATAATGTTAACACCATTTTTCCATTCAACGCAAAAGATAAGGAAAACACGGTAACAACTCTTACATTCAGGATGATAAAAAATTATCGATTGTTACCACAATAAATAAATATACCACTTGGAACTTGCTCGGTAGTAGGGTACTAGGCTCTTCTTAATAATAATAATAATAATAATAATAATAATAATAATAATAATAATAATAATAATAATAATAATAATAATAATAATAATAATAATAATCAATCCCGACTTTTTCCCTTCAAAGCATCGGGAGAATTTATTTTTATTGGCAAATCTGAGGCACTACTTAGCATCTTGGGGTCAAAAACCGTTGCGCCTTGTGGTATATTATGCCTGTAACTAAATAATTGGTACTTCACTGGGCGGTAAATACATTTACTTGATGTGTGGGTGTTGCTGACCTCCAGAGAGAGGGGCTCAGCCACCATTAAAAAGACATTTACTGCTCAAAGGGGTCCACAACCTCCCTCAAGCCATACTTCCCCCTTGAGATAGCGTGGTAGTACTGCTGATTAACCGTACGGCAGCAGTCTGTTTTGGTCTGACTGACCTGATTAAACAAGACAGGAAGGTAAATGCAACATACCTGGGCGAAACAGTGCCTTAATTAAGGAAGCCAAAGCTTAGTGTACGAAGGGATTGTTGAAACAGCTTTACTTTATGGAAGTACAATATGAATGTGATAAAAGTAAGTGTGCAGGCATAAAAGAAAAAAAATTGTAAGTGCGCAGGCATAAAAGAAAAAAAATTGCAGTTGTTTACGTAAACAGTCATTGTACTTGTAAAGAAAGTAGAAATGAAAAAAACGAAAAATGTGGATATGCAATTATTGTGAAAAAGTTAGAGTAAGTGAGTGGATGGACCAGAAATTCTGATATGGTTTAGTCATGTGGGAAGAATGGAGGACGACAGGCAAGTGGAAAAGTGTATAAATTTGAAAATTTAGGAGAGATGAAGTGAAAAATATATTGGAAAGAAAGGGCCTTAATACTGGAGAAGCAGAGGAGTGTATGCAAGACAGAGATAAATGGCGCAGTGTGTGGGATTCAGCACAGTACTAAGGGCCCTACTATGAAGAGTGAAACTGCTAGAGTTACGGAAGTTTTCAGCAGTTAAAATATGCAAGTGGCGGTGGCCGTTGTGTTGCCTTTCCTCTGAAGCTACACCCTATCAGGGGAAACTGCTTCATGGTGAATATATATATATATATATATATATATATATATATATATATATATATATATATATATATATATATATATATACTATATATATATATATATATATATATATATATATATATATAAATAATTTATATATATATAATATATACATATACATACATACATATATAATATATATATATATATATATATATATATATATATATATATATATATACACGAGTATATATATATATATACATATATATATATATAGTATATATATATATATATATATATATATATATATATATATATATATATATATATATATATATATATATATATATACACACACATACATATATATATATCTGGCGTGAGAACACCTACCTACTGAAGCCCAGAAGTCTCCCTCTTCTCCAAAGTACGAGAATGACGTCACAATTATTCCTAGGACGTCACTAGAACAACAATTTACGGTAAATTAAACAATACTCGGAAGGTCCAACTGAATGACGCAAACCTCACAGATGGGACTGGCAGAAGTGAATGACGTCATGAAACATCAAAGTATTGAGGGGTTGTTATTAAATGAAAAGATTAAATGCTTCCAGTAAAAAGGTTTACCTTCCAAAAGCTACGGAAGAAGCAAGAGTGGCGAAATTTCACAGAAGCCCTTAGCTTCAAGCAGTGTTGGAGACGATGATGGTGAAGAGATATACCGCTATCGATAATATACCCTTACAAACACATGCCAATATGGCGGCCTCCCCCTCAAACAAAATCAGAAAATAAAAAATCTGTATTAGTATATATAAGCAATAGCAAGTTTGCTCGCAGAAAAACGCTATCGAACCTTTACACAAGTCGACTGCCTAACATAAAAATGGCGAAGTACGAGAATGAGAGAAAGCGTATGCCTTGAGCAAATTCAGCGTTCAAAACCAGTTTAACGTCTTGAGCAGGTACTTCCCTACACGTAAGCGATCACCAGAAGCGCCAGTCCTTCCGTCTGCCTACCTGTGGGTACGTACGTACAGCCTACGTGGAAATGTAGGTAAAGACTAAGTCCCCCTTATCAGCTGGCTTCAGCCACGAGTCAGGGCAAAGAAACTTTCTTATTATGACCGTTCTTCGATCCATAGCAAACTCACTCTCTCTCTCTCTCTCTCTCTCTCTCTCTCTCTCTCTCTCTATATATATATATATATATATATATATATATATATATATATATATATATATATATATATATATATATATATATACATTATATTTATATATATACACATGCATATATATGTGTATATATATTACATATACAGTATATAGCTACACTTACATATATACAATTTTCGTGTTTTTTTTTTTATTAAAGTAGCCCACTAAAGACTTGAGGCAATGGAAATACTTTCATTACCTTTCCGAAGGGAACATTCCCATCCCAATACCAGATACAAACTGTCTCGAGAACAAAATGTAAATAAGATTTTTTTTTTTTTACTCAAAACCAAAATTTAGTTAGAAGTGTAACTCCAGTTTAAAACATTTCATTCGTCAAAAGGATATTACTGAAAAGTCAGTCTTTATAATAAAAAAGTTGTACTATTTTTTTTAAGTATTTACATACTAGGAAAAAAATTACACGCAAATACAAAATTATGAAAAAAGTACATTACGGGGTCGTTTCTTTTTGCTAACAATATAGATATATCTTTTTAATGAGATTTCAACGATAAACATGTGAACTTATCCAGATTAAAGGTTCCTTGGCTGAACATTGCAAGTAATAGAACTGTAAGGGTTGTTAACCATTGTCCTTTGTCCAGCATCCAATCACACACGCTACCACACTGGCTCCACTGAATTTAATGAAATGGCTTTCCATCTGAATATGTTGAGATGGTGTACTGTTCATTCGCCTCTTCTGACAAAATCTATACGTTTTTGTTTTACCTTCGTTCTAAGTCATCAACCTATCTTATCAAATAATTATTGCATTTACTACAGGGTATCCAGTACATTCAACTTGACTGCTAAATTTCTTACATATATACAATTTTAGTGTTTTTTTTTATTAAAGTAGCCCACTAAAGACTTGAGGCAATGGAGATACTTTCATTACCTTTCCGAAGGGAACATTCCCATCCCAATACCAGATACAAATTGTCTCGAGAACAAAATGTAAATGAGATTTTTTTTTTTTACTCAAAAACAAAATGTAGTTAGAAGTGTAACTCCAGTTTAAAACATTTCATTCGTCAAAAGGATATTACTGAAAAGTCAGTCTTTACAATAAAAAAGTTGTACTATTTTTTTTAAGTATTTACATACTAGGAAAAAAAATTACACGCAAATACAAAATTATGAAAAAAGTACATTACGGGGTCGTTTCTTTTTGCTAACAATATAGGTATATCTTTTCAATGAGATTTCAACGATAAACATGTGAACTTATCCAGATTAAAGGTTCCTTGGCTGAACATTGCAAGTAATAGAACTGTAAAGGTTGTTAACCATTGTCCTTTGTCCAGCATCCAATCACACACGCTACCACACTGGCTCCACTGAATTTAATGAAATGGCTTTCCGTCTGAATATGTTGGTGTACTGTTCATTCGCCTCTTCTGACAAAATCTATACGTTTTTGTTTTACCTTCGTTCTAAGTCATCAACCTCTCTTATCAAATAATTATTGCATTTATTACAGGGTATCCAGTACATTCAACTTGATTGCAAAATTTCTTCAAAATCGAAAAACGGGAAACTTCAAAACATCGTGTAAAAAAAATTTCTTCACATAGAACCGCATCCATTCAGTGCAACAGCGCACAGCTGCAATTCGAAGCATTCACAGTTCTCGCGCAAGCTTTTATATAAGGATTTATCATGTACTTTCACACTATGACCTTTTCAAATAATATTCGGAGTAGTAATAATTTATTAGTTATATAAATAGTAATTGACGTACTTCCGGCGTCCCTGATACGTGATACCATGACGTAGAGAAATATTTCAGAGAGAGACATAGAGAGAGAGAGAGAAATGTTAAAGGTTACAAAATATCGACAGCGAATCTATCAAGTAGCAATGAAAGAATAAAAGATTCCCCGTAGGATTCCCTGGAACTACGAATCATTCGGTACACCTACTCAAAAGAGTTCCGTACAATATATTAAATCAACATACACACGATATAATCATGTTTGCAGAGCAGGGTGTGAAACTTCTGAAAAGCGATGCTGCGTTCACATCAATACACAAAGGCTGTATATTACACACACACACAAACACACATATATATATATATATGTAATTTATATATATTATACATACATATACATCTATCTATCTATCTATCTTTCTATCTATCTATCTATCTATCTATCTATCTATCTACCTCTGTATATATATACACATACATACATACATACATACATACATACACTAGCACTAACTTTGTGAAAAAGCGGAAGCAAGCAGGCATGAGTAATTTAGTGACCAATAGCGAAACGTAACTAACCATAAATGTGCATAACCAATACAAAACACGTAAAGACTTCACAATCAGTTGAATGATTAGCCCAACCAATTAACTGCGTTTTGATGAAGTAATCTACAGTGCACTGCAAATTTAATCTTCTCCTCGAGACAAAAAAAAAAAAATTAAATGTACAAAACAATTCACCCTCCAGTTTCCCCGCTGTTATTGTAAACAGGTAAATGATGTGCCGAAGTTTCTTCGCCGCAATCGAGTTTTCTGTACAGCGTATAATGCTGTATGAAACTCTCAGCTGCGGCCCATGAAGCTATCAGCCACGGCCCATGAAACTTTCAACCGCGGTCCTGTGGTGGTCTGTGTTGTTGGCACCTATAACTGTGCCAGACGCACGATCATGGCTAACTTTAACCTCTGAAGCTAGAGAGCTGCAATTTGGTATGTTTGATGATTGGAGGGTGGATGATCAACACACCAATTTGCAGCCCTCTAGCTTCAGTAGTTTTAAGATCCGAGGGCGGACAGAAAAGTGCGGACGGACACACAAATATCCATCTCAACGGTTTTCTTTTATAAAAAACTAAAATATAAGTTTATTTTGTCGAACGGCGTATTAATAGCAAAGAGCTTTTTTTCTGATCACTAACCAAGAAAAAAAATTTAGACAAGGAAAACTCTAGCATACCTACGGAAAAAAATGAACAAACACACTTAAATTAATAGGGGATAAAATTACAGTGAGACCGAAAAAACAAAATAAAAACTTGCGCAATGTCCAAGAATGGAAAACAATAATAATAATAATAATTTAACTTACACAATCCGGAGGTGAAAGGGAATATTTTACTCCTTCACTTCTACGACAGAAAAAATACTAATTTTCAGTAACTTTCAATTTAATTTTCACAGTACATATTAATAAATAATGAAAACCTGAGACTCGTCCGGGCTTAAGACCTTCAAGCTAACATGCCAGAAGAAAGTTAATGCAATCAATTTTTTTTAGATATATCTACACTTTGAATCTGAATTTCTGGGAAAAATATTACCACAGTTGTGACAGTTAGTCCTCGTGGATATGATCAACAAGTTGAAGACTGTTCGAAATACCGTAATTTAAACTGCACCCTAAATACGAAATTCACCTTTTGAAAGTTAATTAAAACATCTGTTCAATTTTCAGCAATCCGATCTACCTTCCCAAAATAGATATTCCACAGTTTAAACCACAATGCTTGATCGGAAGAAGGGTAAGCGGCCAGGCACTTCTGGACACATTCAAGGATGTCGACCCAAAACTCATTCTTAATAGTAAACAGCGATACGGTGTTCATGGTCCGGCACTCATTATTTTCATTACCTCCTTTTGGGTGGGGGCGGGGGGAATGTTTAATTACTGCCTACTCAAAAACTTCCATTCTTCATGCACATTTCAAATACACAAATAAGCATGTTTGTGCTTTTTTTTAGGACCTTTTCTCTTAAAACGTTTTTGCAACATCGCGTCATTTCGTTTTGGCGAAAATGAAACAAATTACAATCATGACAAGGAATTTTGTAAACAGATTACAGTTATTTTGTGGACTATCAACATACGTTATTCAATTTCTGACTGAAATATACACCTGCTCTCATAAGACCTTTATCATGCTTTATAAGTCAAATATACAGTAGGTAAATATGAAAGAAAAGGGATGTAACAGTCATAAGTACTAAACCAAATCCATGATTAAATTTAATACTTATAAATAACACTGCACATTACGAAACAAACTATTATATATATATATATATATGTATATTATATATATATATATATATATATATATATATATATATATATATATATATATATATATATATATATATAATATATATATATATATATATATATATATATAATCTGAATGTTTACAACTTAAGAATCAGGTATGGAGCTAAAACTCCCAAGCACTGCCTTTTACTGACTCATGCCACACAGAAAAACAAGTATGGCATTATTTTCCTTTCCCTTTAACACACAGGAGTGTAAGTCTAATTACCATCTGCCTCAGAAATACTTCATCTGCAACCCGGATGGCATTTCCTCCCCCCAAGGGATCCACAACCCTGTGCTAAGCATTCTTCACCTTTAAGGTACATTATTATATCAGTACCCAGTAACCACTGGAACTTCCTACTGCAAATATTTGTAGTCTGTACTGTACTTCGACTACCGTAGCTGTAGGTAACAGACTGACCTGATGGGGCTCTTCTGCCATATGGGAAAATTTCCCACCAAAAAACATGAAAACACCAGGTGCTCCTTTCTCCTACTGTACATTATATTCAAACCCCAAGTTATAGCCATTTCTATGGGCAACAGTGCTCAAGGAGTAGCACTTACAACACAACAGCAGGCTTTAAGTACGTATGTAGAGGTGATAATTAAAACTTTAACGGTGTAATCTAATCGTGGATAAACCTACGTGGAGACAACTTCCTAGACATTAGCCACTTCATACAGCTACACAGATGACTCATTATATATAAATATATATATTATATATATATACATATATATATGCGTGTATATATATTATGTATGTGTGTATATATATATATACATACACACACATACGTGTGTTGTAAATGATATAGATGCAAACAGATTTTTTTTTTTGGAAAATGCATAGCTTATAATTATACGTGATAAACCGGTTTATTTGCATGAAAATACCACCACTACTGACAGCAGTAATAATAATTATTCAGCTGCTACTACTACTAATAATCCATATAAAATAGTCAGCATGGTCTCAAGGCTCCAAAACGCAAAAGACCTTCTGCATCACTAAAACTCGTATTGTATTCGAAACTTCCCTGGAGAGTACCCACGTTTTGGATGTCATCTTTACCAGTGATCATTCACTTGGAAGACGAGTGTT